>NC_052508.1:7249143-7364346 GCF_014356525.2 Nilaparvata lugens
TCCTTGGAGAAACCAGCTGGAAATTTTGTCGTCTGTCGATACCGTAATGGAAGAGAGTGAACGAGTGGATGTGTGGGATCATTCAGCTGATCTCACGAGACGAAAAATTCAGCAAGAAAAACTTATTCTTGTTTTGAATGAAAAAAGACTAAGAAATTGTCAAAAACTACAGATTAATTTATTGAATAAATCATTTATTTATTCATTCAATATGAATAATTACCACAATATCAACTTCTCAACTACACAAAAAGTTATTTTTCTTTATTTCTCTTTTCTTAGAAACTATGTTTACTTCAGAAAGTCCAAATAGTAACTAGAATCTGTAAGTGTAGAATAGTAAATAGTATATTAGCAAATATTGTAGTAAACATAGTGTACCATTCTAAATTGAATTCATAGAATACCGTAACTATTTGTAATTGATGATGTGTTTGTTTTTGAAGTGTGAATGAATTGTTATTTTGATGAGTGGTAGTAGCTTAACCTAGATGTTGATTTGGACTGTAGTATAAATTTGAAAAGGGACAGTTTTGGGCATAAGCCTGTTGTGCCTCCTCATATAACTGTAAAAATAATTGTGCGACTGAGAAAATGAATAGATAAATATAAACTATAAATTCAATCGTTTGTTACAAATTTCCTATGCTTTTACACTCCAGAGCAAAGCTCGGTCCCCCGATATTTATAGCTGAATGCAAAAATCTTTTTCGGAAAGGCCTGGTTGAACAAAAGCTCGTTGAATTTTAATCCTGATTAATTTCACATGAACCAAATCAGAGAAGACTATTTTAAAAAGACGGCTTCTCTGATTGGTTCTCGAATCAGGATTGAAATTTAACCGGATATTGTGCAACCGGCACAAAGTATCTGATTGAATGATTGCAATAGTTCGACAGTTGGGTCATAATTTTGTCTCAGTCCCACACATATGCACTCGCTCACTCACTTCCATTATCGACAGACGACGGAATTATAAGATGTTTTTCCAAGGATGTATAATTATTACCTATTTAATGTCCTTCAGCGAGTTTTCCCAGGGATGAGACCTAGTGCAATCTATTTTAAGATCTTCCCACAAAACTATGTGTCATCTATTTTCCTTCTCTGTCTTTCTTTATCTGTGGATATCACTCATATTTATCTTGCCATTCTATTTGTCTCTCTCATTTCATCCATATTCCACTGTTGTCTTCACTGTGTGCTTCTAATTCATTAATCTGATTTTTATTCAATGAAAAGGCTAGACAATTGTCAAAAACCACAGATTTATTGATAGTTAGGAAGACCGGTTTCGGTTGTTACACCATTGTCAATCTCTGATAAACTAAGATTAAATACAAGAGCAGCAGAATTTATAATGTAGTAGGCGAGTACTGCTATTGGTCAAGGGCATGAACGCCTGCCATTGGCCCAGCTGGACAGTCTCCTCCCATTCAACGGGCATATAATAGAAACGTCACAAAATGGCAGTTTCAGCAACGGCAACTCGGTATGATAACAACATTTATTTGTTAAACTCAAGTAAAAACCAAAATAAACTAAAGTAAAACTCAAGTAAACAAGTGAAAGATAATAAAACAAATATGTAAATAGAAAAAAACTATCAGTAGGCTAAATAGAAAAAACTTTCAGTAGGCTACATACGGTACCGTACCTAACCTTCATCATACTTCAAATACATCTCTTATGTTAAGAAAAAGTTGTCAATATTTCACCGATTTAGGAATTTGTCAGCGGAACAATATTGTATGTTTGCTATATTATTGTATTGATTTCATTTAAAATCAAAACTCTTACATAATTTTATAACAAAGGTAATTTAACTCACCGCTCGTACCGTTATAACAGCTTTTCGAAAATTTGAAAGACTGAGAATCAATAAAATGTTGTTATTCAAAACTTAACAACTCACAATATTATTGTATAATATTATCACAATCGCTCTAAGCTGCCAGCATTTGTATTAAATCTCCTGTATCAAAACATGAGCTTCCTGAATTGAAACACATCGTATTGCTACACATTGTTACCAGCGTATCAATTTCTCTATGAGCTTCCTTTATACAAACAAATTCTAAAAAAATAGGTATGCCGTATGATGTTCCATAAATGAAATTTTAACATTGTTTCTGAAAAATCTAGAAGGAAAATTGAAATTCGGGCTTCGAGGTACACGAATTTGATATTTGTAGAATTCTTGTGCAAAATTTGGAGATCTGAATCATTCCAGTTTTTCCGGTATGCAATCCACAAGTTGACATGTTTTGATGTGAACAAACACAATCCTACTATCTCTTATTATATAGATAGAAGATAGATTAGGATATGAGTTTATCAGTTCCCAAGGGAGAGTGAATCACAAGCCTGAGTTATAACACATGAACCATCCTCATTAGATATAATTCACGAAGGTTCATTAATACATCATATATCACACTACACTGATTCAAAATACATACCTTACCTGCAAAGTGACCAGCGATAAATTTCAATGCTATGAATTTTTGAAAGGCTACATTTCAACTGAGCGCGGCTACATAAGTTAGGCTATACAATCAGATTCACCCCAAATTGTCAGTGTCCCTTATTAGATAACATCAGAGCTTCTCATTTAAATGATGCTGACTGAAGTATGTATCTTACCAGCAAAGATATGCTACCCGGTTGTGCATATAATTTTGAAGGTGCGGTCTCGAACCCCCCGCCACCACTAACCCTGTATGGGTTGTCCAGGGGGGTAAAAAAGGGGTTCATCGTCCACCATTTTGGTTTGCGGTGTAGTTTTGAGGGGTAGTAGCCGAGAGAGGTTAGTATATAGGTGGTGTTTAGTATATAGGTATAGTAAGTTGTGTGAAATCTACCCCCGAAGCGAATAAGGAATTAATGTTTTGGTCAGTTATGATGACCGGTTGCTGTGGAGGAGGAGGAGGAGGAGGAGGAGGAAGAGGTGGTGGAGAAGGAGGATGGTGAAGAAGGAGTGAAGAAGAAGGATGGAGGGAGAGTAGGTGAGGTTGAGAAATAGATGTGAAAGAGGATAAAATAGAGATTGGAAGAGGTGTAGAGAAGAAGGGAGGAGAGAAGACAAAAATAGGAGTAGAAGAAGAAGACGAAGATGGAGTAGGAGGAAAAGATACCATGAGAAGAGGAGAAAAGAGAGGAAGTGAAGGAGAGAAGGAGATGAGAAGGAAGAGTGGAAGAAAAATGGAGTAAGGTTTACAGGAAATACTATTGAATGAGGAGGAAGTGAAGGATACCAAAATTAAGAGAAGTTAAAGAGCAAATGCAGTTCAGAAAAAAACGTGGGAAAAGGAGAAAAGAATGGAGAAAGAGTAGGTAAAATAGAAGAGGGGATTTGGTGGAAAGTAGAATAGAAGTGGAAGGTAGGAGAAGAGAAAGGGACAAGAATATAAATGTGAGAAGTAGGAAATAAGAGTGGGCAAGATGAAAATAAATTGAAGAAGAACTTCTCAACTACACAAAAAGTAAATTGAGAAAGATACATGGGTAGAAGATTAAAAGAACAGAAAGCACACGAAGAGGAAGAAGAAGAAGAAGAAGAAGAAGAAGAAGAAGAAGAAGAAGAAGAAGATGATAATGATCATATATATTATTATTTTGTCCACAATACATCATAATTATTATGAGATGGTGAGTAGGAATACTAGGAGGGAATGATGGGGAAAAACTAGAGAAGACAAACTTGTATTCATAAGTGATAGCAATAGAGGAAATTGACGAAGGAAAGGAAGAGGAGGAGGAGAGAATAAGCAAGAGAGGAATGATGCATAGATAAAAAGGAGTACAGGATTCTTACGAAGAAGGAAGAATAATTGCAAATGTAGGATGAACAAAAGAATGGGAGGATGAAGTGGAGGAATGTGGTGCAAAGGAAGGAGAACAAAGAGGAGAAGAAGAAGAAGAAGAAGAAGAAGAAGAAGAAGAAGAAGAAGAAGATGATGATGATCATATATATTATTATTTTGTCCACAATACATCATAATTATTATGAGATGGTGAGTAGGAATACTAGGAGGGAATGACGGGGAAAAACTAGAGAAGACAAACTTGTATTCATAAGTGATAGCAATAGAGGAAATTGACGAAGGAAAGGAAGAGGAGGAGGAGAGAATAAGCAAGAGAGGAATGATGCATAGATAAAAAGGAGTACAGGATTCTTACGAAGAAGGAAGAATAATTGCAAATGTAGGATGAACAAAAGAATGGGAGGATGAAGTGGAGGAATGTGGTGCAAAGGGAAGGAGAACAAAGAGGAGAAGAAGAAGGATAGGTGGATGAAAAGAAGAGGAGAAGGATAGGATAATGAAGAAATTTAGGAGAGGAAATACAGTAGCTCATGGGTTTGAGAGGAAAGCGTTAGTTTGGAAACAATACAGATACATTTTTAATGACGCAGAATCAACAGTCTGGTGTTATGCAAGTTGGGGATGTAGAGGAAGAAGGAAATGTGATTAACAGAGAGAGAGGGAGAGGGAAAAAGAGAGTGAGTGTGGAGTAAGAGAGAGGGAGTAAGTGAGAGAAAAAGATAGAGTGAGTAATATTTCCACAGGAAAAAAAGGGGAGAGAGAAGACGGTTAGAGAAGTATGAATCATAAAGTAAGGTATGTTATAGATATAAAAATTATGTGAAAGTGTAATTGAGCACTTTCCTTCATTTCAGGATTGAAAAGATCAAAATTACTGAGTCAATTTATTTATTATAATTTTTACTTTCCTTGCCCTATTACCATAGGTAAGGAAAGTATTGCTTTCCGAAAAAAATTAAGGTACCCCTATTTCTAAATTTCTATACGTTTCAAGGTCCCCTGAGTCCAAAAAAGTGGTTTTTGGGTATTGGTCTGTATGTGTGTGTGTGTATATATATATGAGTGTATGTGCGTCTGTGTACACGATATCTCATCTATCAATTAACGGAATGACTTGAAATTTGGAACTCAAATTCCTTCCCCTATAAGGATCCGACACGAACAAATTCAAACAAATCCAATTCAAGATGGCGGCTAAAATGGCTAAAATGTTGTCAAAAACAGGGTTTTTCGCGATTTTCTCGAAAACGGCTTCAACGATTTTGATCAAATTTATACCTAAAATAGTCATTGATAAGTTCTATCAACTGCCACTAGTCCCATATCTGTAAAAATTTCAGGAGCTCCGCCCCTTCAATGCAAAGTGTGATTTCAGATTCCCAATTATCAGGCTTCAGATACAATTTAAACAAAGAATTCCAAGTGGAAAAGATTAAGCATAAAAATCTCTACAATTAATGTTTTGTGATATTTCCACCTAAAATTGAAAATAAGCTCGAAATTCGAGAAATTGTGTTTATTCAATAATGCAAACTGTTGGCAACTGTTGATTCTATTAAATCATTCACTATGAAGAGATAGCAGACTTCGTGTGTCTCCAGCGTTATTGTCCTTTCACCAGCTGGCAGATCTTTGAATAGTAGACTTGAGATGCGCGTGTACACTAGCGTCAGGTGATCAATTTTCATAACGGCAAGGAAAGTTGTGTGATTGCGCCACACCAGATTTTTTTTTCAGAAATAACAGGATGATGGGAGGACGTTGTCAGAAGAGAGGAAAACAATAGTGGAGATTTGGGAAAAAATCATTGTACTACAAGATAAAATATTTTGAAAATAATATTTAATTAATAACTCAGTAATAATTTCTGGGTAGAGACTCATCCAAGAGTTTTCAAATTGTTTGACTTGAATAAAATCATAGATTCGTCGTCAATATCATTCTCAATAGATTCTGAATAACTAATCACGAGAATATTTCAATAAATGAAAACTCATGAATTTTTTCTCAATAAGTTTAATCAACAAAATCACTGACTTGTTAACTTACCAAGTATTAAAGAAAAGAATACGTTTCTCTTATCGTTGTTTCCAGAATAATGACTCAATACTGGAAGAACATGTATGGTGATTAGGCTTTCAGGCTAGATAAGGCTTGGGGCGTGCCTATTCTAGTTACTATAGTTATTAAACTAGTAACTAACACTTTAGTCTGAAACAAGTAGACTTGAAGCAAATGACACTTATCTCACTCATTTTAAGTAATATTTTTCCAAACCGATGGATTTGAATCGGAACTGTATGAATTTTCAAGCCTCGGGCACATATGAGCATTGTCCTTCAAAAATAATTATAGTTTATTTGCAAAATTTTCCAAGTTTCATGGAGGAATAAATTTTTTAGTAAACATTTTTAATTGAGTAGATATTTTTGGCTGAAAATTGATAAAGTGGAGAAACATGACTTTCTTCTTGGTAGGTACTATTTCCATCAACATTTTTGACATGGAGTATTTTCTTCATAGGTTATAATGAGGTCCATGCATTATGGTATGATTATCAATTAGATGAAAATTAGCATCCAAATTATGCACTCAACAGTCAAGTATTATAATTGATATTGAATAGAAAGACCAAGAAATTGTATTATAATTGAATTATAGTTACGATAATGCAATTCAGAATACATTCACGTATTTTATGATAGCTTACAATATATCCTATCACAATATCTTAGGTAAAAGTGTAATATTTGAACAATGAAAGCAGGAGATATACCTTGAAGCAGGCTAAGAAAGATTGTGTGGTGATGAAATTGGTGTAACGGCAAGTGCTAGACAAACAAATGTTATGAGAAATTGGAGAGGAAGTGAGAGAGGAGATGCTTTATAGAAGATGTGACAAAGAGGGGGAAAGCCATGAGTTAACAACTTGATATCGGCAACAATATTTGCAGAGCACTTAATTTGTTATCAACGTTGTCTAATAAAGTGTGTTATCTCAATTTCGACTATGCCTCCTCCTCCTCCTCCTTCTCATTATATTACTCCTCATCCTCCTCTTCCTCCTCTTCCTCCTCCTACTCCTTCTCATTCTTCGCTACGTCTTCCTCCTTTAATTCAATCACCTTATCTTTAAAACTTCTCCTCCACCACCTCCTCCTACCCCACCTCATACACCCCTCCTCCTCCTCATCCTTCCCTATTACTCCTCCACCTCCCTCCACACTTCCTTCCCCTCCTCTTCATCATCAACGTCTTCCTCCTCCGATTCTAGCACCTGATCTATCAACCTGACCACTTCCTCCTCCTCCAACTCCTCCACCCCCTCCACCACTCCTCCTCGCCCTCCACCACCTCCACCAATCCCTCCTCTCGCTCCAACTCCTACTCCTCCTCCTCCTACTCCTCCTCCACCTCTAATTCAATCACCTTATCTATCCACCTGTTCTAAGTTTGTGCTCTCTCTACATACTCTTTACTCATATCATTTATTATATTATTGTACCTGTAGAAGTATCATTGAGTTTAGTAGACTGGTTATTGTTGTTGGATATTTTTTCGGGAAATTCGTTGGGAATGTTTTTGTGTGTGTTATGGTAGAGTTGTACGTGGTTTGAGATCCTGTTGATGAGTGGTGAGTTGTATTTTCTCTGCAAATTTTATTTTTGTGTGTGCATTGTTTTATTATAAGGACCGTTTGTATAGTCGAAGTGAGAACTGAATCTAATGAGCTTGTGGCTTGATCTCGAAATGATCGACATTATAATTGGACGTGACTTGATATGGTTTCAATTCACTTAAAAATGAAATTCAGTTTAATTTGAAACTGTTAAACGGCAAAAAAGTTGAAACTGGGTATGAAATGAATATTGGAAGAGTTGAATGAGTTGATACATTCAATGATTCAAGAAATAATTGGAAGAAATATGTAGACATTTCTCTCGGACAGAATCATAATTCATGAGCAAAAATGACTCAGCGATGCTTCCAAAATTTGGTTCACAATAATGACAGTTTTTTTCATACACTTTTTTCTATGTACTTCTCACGACACGCAGGCGTGTAAGTAAGTAAGTAAAATTACTTTACTTACTTTTTTCACTCCTCGGCTCTACAACTCATTGAGGGTCTTGGCCTCCCGCAGTATGCCTCTCCGTTCGTCCCGATTTTGAGCTTTCCTTAAGTAAGTAAAATACTTTGATTATTTACTTTAATATTCGACTGAATGTCGTGTGAAATACATAGGAAAAAGTGTGTTAATACATCGCAGCTCGAAATGGATCAAGAAATCATCACCTTTGTTTTTTTATGTTTGTACCGTGTTTAAATTGAAACAATACTTGGTATAGTAATACATCCATATTATTATATGGCATATATATATATATAATATATATATATATATATATATATATATATATATATAATATATATATATATAATATATATATATATAAAAGCGAAATGGCACTCACTCACTGACTCACTCACTCACTCACTCGCAGAACTAAAAATTTACCGGACCAAAAACGTTTAATGGTAGGTATGTTCAGTTGGCCCTTTAGAGGCGCACTAAGAAATCTTTTGGCAATATATTAAATCTAAGGGTGGTTTTTAAGGGTTTAAAGTTCGTCTTTAAGTATGTATATTCTTCTTATTCCAATCTCATAATTATAATTGAAAAATATCCATACCATATGTTGATATAGAACTATAATCTAGAGAGAGTACCTCTTCGAAACAGTTGTTAACTGGCAACTAAATTAATAATTTTGTCAGGTTGGCATTAAGTTGAGTTGACTTTGTTAGGTTGACACCAAGTTGAAGATTGAAATGCATTTATCACGGAAAAATTGATTGGGCACTGCTACTTCAATCAGAGCTATTCCTTGGAATATTGTATTACTAGCCGTCAGGCTCGCTTCGCTCGCTATATCCGTTTAGCCAGACGTTTAGTCTGGACCCCGACTGGATCGTCCTAACATATGATAAAAATGCTCAAATGAAAAATGCAGGCGAGCGAAGCGAGCCTGCTGATCTTATCGGACGATCCAGTCGGGGGTCCAGGGGGCGGAGCCCCCTGGCTAGACGGATATGGCGAGCGAAGCGAGCCTGACGGCTAGTTAATTATACATTTAAATATCTGGATTTTAAATTGATATCTTCAATTTCAATTTCCCAAACTTCAGATTTTTATATATATGAACTCGAAATTTGAGTGAATTTCATGAAAAAATGCTAGAACGTAAACTTTTTTTGGACCTAGAAGTAGGTCAAAATTCAACATCCAGACTAGACTACAGTGAGGTCCACGTTATAATGACAGTATTTGATCAAAATTGGTGTTGCTATCCTTGTCTATCACTCAACAAAACAGTTAGCGCTATCCTTTTCTAGCTCCGAAACGTTGCCAGATCGTTTTCCAACAATGTATAACAACACTATTTGACGGAATATTCAATCGCAATCATCAAATCATTTGAAAATTAGTTCTTAACGAATACAAAAAAATGATTAATCATTTTTAACATGAATGAACAGTTGAGATTATTACATCAGGCATACCGGTATCGGCTATCTTTCACAGAAGGCAGTGGCAAGACAGAGAATCGTCAACGCAGTTCTCCTATCTTCTTTCCACCACCGTCATTACAGATAACGTGGACCTCACTATAGCTGTATCCACTCCACTTTAGTCTCTCAGTATTACACAATCATCAACACTCTATCAGTCGCATGTTATCAGCTAAGAGAGTGTGCCGGTCCGTAAATTAGTGTAATTCCGATTCGTTCAGTTGGTATCAGCTAGTGTTATTCACGCCTACTCTGCTCAGTTGGCAGCAACCGACTAGTGTTGAAGTGCTGGAAGCCAGTTATAGTGTTTTAAATGAATTTGAACCCGGGTTTAATCAATGTTATTCGCGCTTCAATTGAATTTCAACAGGAGTGTTGGTTGCAATTTGGATACATTGCCTGAGGTAAAAACTAGTAATGTGATTAGGATTGCGTGGTTTACGATTGATTAGGTCTGATTGTTTCAAATTGCATAATTCCACTGGTTTTTTCGACTGTATTCAAATGGGTTTAGTGGCAAAATTTCGGTTGAATAGTTTATGGGTTTTGTATGGATTAGTCAGAATATAGATGTGTTTTTCATCCATAAATGATTATATGGATTAGTCAGGATATAGAGGTGTTTTTTATTCATGAATCACTGTTTTGTTTCATCAATGAATGTCATAATCATTCGATAATCATGATGAATGTGAAATTATGTTTTAGCAGTGTTTCCTATAGGATTATTATAAAGGTGCGTACAGATATACGCGCCGCGAACATGAGCAATTCACTTTTAATCAGCTGAATATATCTGTATTTTTACAGAAACGGTAAGAAACAGATATATAAAAAGCTTGGCATCAGCTGATTGAAAGTGAATTACTCATGTTCGCGGCGCGTATATCTATACGCACCTTTAGAGTATCATTTATGGATTAGTCAGGATATTGAGGTGTTCTTTTATTCATGAATCATTGTATTGTTTCACTTATCAATGCCATGATAATTCGATAATCATGATGAATATGGTATTCTGCAGAGTTTCCTCTAGGATTATTATGGTTATTATAGGATTATTATTTATGGATTAGTCAGGATATTGAGGTATTTTTTATTCATGAATCATTGTATTTTTTCAGTTATCAATGCCATGATAATTCAATAATCATGATGAATGTGAAATTATGTTTTTGCAGTGTTTCCTATAGGAGTATTATGGATGGGGAGGACTAACATATTTAATTGAAGGATTACTGTATTGTTTCACTTGTTGAGATGATTTGCTTTTCAATTTCATTTTGTATTACCAGCTTTCATAGTTAGTTTATGGATCACTTTGGACACTTATGGATTATTTTGAACACTTTACGAATCATAAATTTTCAGTAAATTCTACTAAAAACTATCACTCACCATTTGGAACGCTTTTGGATATGAATTAGAATTGAAACCGTTTTGGGCTTTAGCCTGTGATACTTTTCTAAATCTTGTGTTATTTTAAAAGATTAGATGAATAGATAACGTCCATTTCATACTTTTCTTTGTTTATGATAAACAAAAAGTTTATCACACTTCTTCTATGTATTTCACACGACATGCAGTCAAATATTCAAGTAAATAATAATCAAAATCTTTTACTGACTGACTGTAATACTTTCGACCATCTCAAAAGATCATTTTCAACAGTGCCAACCGGAAATGTTTTGTTGGTTAGGAAAAACACGTGGTTTTATTATATAATCAAAAAGTTTGTTTGATTTGAAATTGATGATTGATTCTGATTTTTTATCAATTATTATGACATGCTTTTTTCCAGTGTATGATTAATGTTATAATTTTCAATACTGCAATCGTTGTACACATAGTGAGTTAATGATTCAAAGTATTAATAAGTAAAGTATATAAATAAAGTATATGAAAATTAATGAAGTATTGATAAATTGATTTTTAAGTATAAATGAATGTGATTCTAATACAGTATCAATGAAAGTTCTCCATTCATGCAGATTGTTGACTCCAATTGTGTCACAATCTTTTCAGACATAACTTAGTCATTATTTTTACAGGTATCAATTAATAAATTTTTAATATTCATACATTCCTTGAATAAATTCATCCAAGCAGCTGGATAGGAAACAAAAAGCTCACTTTTCTGAAACTTCTTAGTAGTAGCAAAATTATCATTGAATCTCCAAGTATTCCATGCTCTGTTGAAATGTGACGACTCTTGACAAATATTTACGACTTCACTTGAAAAAATCTCAAATTATGTGAGAATTGTCTCATAGATGTATGAGAAGATCTATATTTCTATACACAAACTCATTAACAACTAGTAATTCCACTTTTTTTCGTGAAGATGATACCCACATAAGCACCAGGCTTGTGCGTGGGCTATGGGAGGCAACGTGGTGTAATGTAATTTGTAATGTTGATGATATTTTTGTTGGTCAGAGCGAGAGCCTAACGACACTGTCTGTCTATTTTCAAACTCTGCTATTTATGTTAACAGACAACAAGTCTATAGTGAGGTCCACGTTATAATGGCAGTGTTTGATTAGCAATGGTATTGCTATCCTTGTCTTTCATTCAACAAAGCGGACCACTCTATCTCTTACTCGCTTTGCTCTGTTGCCAGATCGTATTTTAACAATGTAGAATTAATAATCAATTAACAAAATGTTTCATTTTAACAATAAAACTATTTAAAAATATAATTTATTGTCTAATAAAATTCAATTATTGATTATTTTGAACAAGATGAACAGTTAATATGACATCAATAAACCTGTATCTGCTACCGCGTCTATAGAAGGCATTGATTGACAAGACAGAGGATCGGCAACGTTTTTCTCCTATCTTTCTCCACTGCCATTATAACGTGGACCTCAATATATACTTCTACTTGGAGACTATAGTGCTACTAATGTGATAAGCCCGTAGTTTATCAGGAGGGCACAGTTTAATAGAAGTATTTTTGAACTCATATTTACAACGTGACATGGAAATTAAGATAGTATGACTAATGACATAGCTGTATTAACACACAATCTCCAGTCTAATTATTTGTTCTGATAAGATAAAACTGTTGTAGGGAGTGTACTATGGTGGGATTCATTTTAAAATGACAGAATTCTCTATGGATAATATCAATGCTTCTTATACAAGGAATGCTGAAGCCGAACAATATTTTATGCTGCTCAATATTGTCTGTTTCTCTTCTGCGCTAATTTTCATCTACAGTATTCTATTTCTCTCTTTCTCTTTTTCTCTCGATTTTCTCCTCCAAACACTCTTTTCTTTCCTATTTCTCCTTCTATAATTTATTGTCTTCTTCGTCTGTATTTCTCTCTTTCTCTTTTCCTCCTCCAAACTCTCTTTTTTCCATTATTCTCCTTCTATTATTTATTTTCTTCTCCGTCTCTCTCTCTCTCTTTCCTCTCGACTCTTTTGATGTCATTTTTCTCCTTCTCTACGCTTCCTTCCCTCTCGATTTTCTCCTCTAAACTCTCTCTTTTTTTTCCAATTTCTCCTTCTCCGATTTCTTGTCTTCCTCTCTCTATAATGTCTCCACAAATTATTATCAGTGACCGGTATGATGTTATGTAACCATGATGATTTGGTTCTGTTATAGAGAAAAATGTAGCCCAAGAAGTTATCTCATAGTATTGACTGTAGCGCGTTCATGTTCCAAATTTCACGTGGTTCTTTTTCGTGAAGCTATTAAATTCTAAGAAATTGTCAAAAAACCGAAACCGGTCTTTCTAATTATCAATAAATCAGTGGTTTTTTGACAATTTCTTAGTCTTTTTCATTCTATATGAATAATTACCACAATATCAACTTCTCAACTACACAAAAAGTAAAACTATTAAATTCTGGTAGTTTTTCATACTGTGCCGTTCTTTCTCACCCGGCTTGAACAAAAAGTAAAATTTGGGAAATAACCATCCTATAGCATAGGCTATCTTCTTATCCTATTTCATTTTTCTCTATGAATGTGTAACATATATCTCCTTTCCATGAAACATACTTCAACAAATGACTTTTAACTGGCTTCGAACTCACCTAGAGCTTTAGGTTCTTTCATCTCTCTCTCTCTTCAAATATAAATTCAGTTGTTTTGTTCTTTCCTTACATACTCATAAAACTAGGCTTCCATGATGCTCACCCATGGACTACAAAAATTTATGAATGAAAAATATACGAGTATTTGTTATGAATCACCTATGGACAACAGAAATTTATGAATGAAAAATATACGAGTATTTGATATGAATCACCCATGGACTACAAAAATTTATGAATGAAAAATATACGAGTGTTTGATATGAATCACCCATGGACTACAAAAATTTATGAATGAAAAATATACGAGTATTTGATATGAATCACCCATGGACTACAAAAATTTATGAATGAAAAATATACGAGTATTTGATATGGATAACAGAACTAAATTCAGGTGGTTAACAATCGCTTAGTAATGATTTGACTACTTTAAATACAGCATTTTTCAGGAATGTACCAATTCTTTATTCATTCATACAATAAGTACATCATCAAAATGATAGGGAGAGAAAAAATAACCTTGTGCTATTCCTCTCCTAAATTTAGATAAGGTTACACATAGTCCGAAATAGGTTAAGTCTTGTAGTTGTTCACTTCACAAAATTTTCAGTCCTTAAATATGTTCACGAAGTAATTTTTAAAATTAGATGCTTCAAAACCAAATACAGAAGAAAAAATCACATTATTATCACTAGAATAGGAAATATACGTAAAAAATCGCTATTTTCAACATGACTTTTCATATGGAAATTTTTTGTGAGGAACTAATAGCAAATTCGGATCCGCCGCAAAAAAATCTATAAATCTGGTTGCATAAGTCAGAAACGATAATTTTGGAGATAGTCATTTTTGTAGAGAAACTCTACAATGTATGGAAATTCTGTTTCTGTAATAATAAAGGTGACGTCGTGGTAGGTATTGATATTGATTGGAACAAAATTCCACATTCATCAACTTATAAAAAATTTGAAGAATTAGTTTTGATTGCTTCTCGATTATCCAAACTCTAGTAAACTGAAAGCAGATTATTCTGAATCCAATATTATAATATTATTGAACTAATTTAAACCAAAGAGTCATCCTAGAAAAACATTTCTAACTACCTACATAATATCAACTAGATTTTCTGTGAAAAGATTGAAAGTCCCCTTCCGAGCCAAGCTGAAACTCTAACCGCTACGATTTGGTTCCCACTGCACACATTATCTCGCAATCTAAAATCAAATTCACTTCAAACCGTCAGCGTTCCTCATAAGAAAGCACATATACTTCCCATTCAATCAACTCTGTGTAGTGAGTCTCACTCACCGCCAATTGATAACATAATAATATTGAAACTTGGCAAACTGCCTCGGGTTACACATCTCAACGATCTCAGCTGGAGCGATGTGTTCGAAATTCATTTGCAGTGAATCATTCATCGGTGAATCTCTCATTCATCCACTGAGTCACTCACTAACACTCTCTCTCTCACTCACTCAGTCGTTGAGTAACACATAGTAAATAACTCTCTCTCTCTCTCTCACTCTCTCTCTCTCTATCTTACTCTCTCACTCACTCAGTCGTTGAGTGATACACTCACTCAGTTAGTAAAGATGAAACTCAATAAGCGAGCTTACTTGTAAGTTTCTATCCTCTTACTTAACCTTACTTAAGGTTACTTAGGGTACTTAACCTTACTTAACCTTACCTAAGGTTAAGCTTACTTAAGGTGCTGTATCGTCAGACATCATCTGAAGTGAGTTACGAATCGCTCGTCAATGCGTTATCAACATGGATGATCTTTATATCATGTAAATAATGGAGTTAATGCTATGAAATAATCTTTTTTTTTTTAAGATTACGTCCTAAAGACTCCAGTCATGGAGTATAAGACAAGTCATGTTATTACATAATAATTCTAACACTAAGTAGTTCAACCTAGTTTAGGTTTGAAAGGAATTCTTGTACACTAAAAAAGCTCTATCAACTAAATATTTTTTAATTTGTTTTTTGAAAATCTTCAAATCATCATTACTTTTCAAGATTTGAGGTAGCTTGTTATAAAATTTCCTACCAATATAATCTGGTTTTTGTTCAAATAACCTACTATTGTGACCCATTATATGATAATCTGCTCTGTTTCGTGTATTATACTCATGAACATCTGAATTCTGGATCACACCACTCGTTTTCACATGCATTACAACTTCATATACATACAAAGATGGCACAGTTAATAGACCAAGCTTTTTAAATAAAGGCCTACAAGAGTCTAACCTATTCACTTTCTCTATACATCTGAGTGCCTTCTTTTGAATCTTAAACACCCTGTCCATATTTTGTTGAGATGAATTACCCCATACTAAGATAGCATACCTAATATGAGATAGTATAAGTCCATGGTAAGCAGTTAACAGTAGTTTTTTATCATTCAGCCTAGCAAGCTGCCGCAGGACAAATACCCAGATGATATCTTATTACATATCCTCTCAATGTAAGGATGCCATGTTAATTTCCTGTCCAATAAAATTCCCAAGAATGCTACTTTCTCTTCTTGGTCTAATTCATTTTCCTCTACAAACACATTTATTTCTCTATCCTCTACTGAATTATATTTACTTTTGAATTGTAGGAATTGACATTTCTTACTATTTATTGTTAATTGCCTTTGCTTCAAGAATTGGACAATTGACTGTACTCCAGTAAAAGCATTTATTTCTAGACTATCTAATAAATAATTGTTAAAGATAAGCGATGTGTCATCAGCAAACAACAGAGCTCTGTGATCTTTTAACTCTTTTGGTTAATGTAAATAAGTGAATAATAAACTAAATCCAAGTGCTGTATCGACATACATCATCTGATGTAAGCTTATCAAATGCGTTATTAACATAGATAATCTTAATATCACTTTTTACTTTCCTTGCCCTATAGGTAATTTTCCGAAAAAAAATGAGGTACCCCAATTTCCAAATTTCTATACCTTTCAAGGTCCCCTGAGTCCAAAAAAGTGGTTATGGGTATTGGTCTGTGTGTGTGTGTGTGTGTGTGTGTGTATGTGTGTGTGTGTGTGTGCCGTATCGCCATACACGATATCTCATCTCCCAATTAACGGAATCACTTGAAATTTGGAACTTAAGGTCCTTCCCCTATAAGGATCCGACACGAACAATTTCGATCTAATGCAATTCAAGATGGCGGATAAAATGGCGGAAATGTTGTCAAAAACAGGGTTTTTGCGATTTTCTCGAAAACGGCTCCAACAATTTTGATAAAACTTATACCTAAAATAGTCAGTGATAAGTTCTATCAACTGCCACAAGTCTCATATCTGTAAAAATTTCAGGAGCTCCACTGCATCTATGCAAAGTTTGATTTAAGATTCCCAATTATCAGGCTTCAGATACAATTTAAACCAAGAATTCCAAGTGGAAAAGATTAAGCATGAGAATCTCTACAATAATGTCTTGTAACATTTTCACCCAAAATTGAAAATAAGCACGAAATTCGAGAAAATGTTATTGCTTCAATTGCAAACTGTTGGCAACTGTTGATTCTATTGAATCATTCACTATGAAGAGATAGCAGACTTCGTGTGTCTCCAGCGTTATTGTCCTGTCACCAGCTGGCTTGGATCTTAGAATAGTAGACTTGAGATGTGAACACTAGCGTCAGGTGATCAATTTTTATAACGGCAAGGAAAGTTGTGTGAGTGCGCCACACCAGATTTTTATATTATCATTTTCATGATTTAATCACATCAACGTACTCTCTTTTTCCTACTCTTCTACTTCTTGTTATTCTTCTCCTTCATTCTCCTTTCCACTCATATCTTCCAAAAGTGCCCCTTCCAAAAGTTCAAATTCATAGCCCTCTTGCTTCAACTTTCATTCCCTTTCATCAACAGCCTCATCCTTCATAATATATATCTCACTTGTTCCTGCACTTCCTCCCACACCTCCTCCTCCTGCTCCTCCTCCTCAACCTCCGCCTCATCCTCCTCCTTCTCCACTTCCATCTACTACTCCTCCTCCTTCTTCTCCTCCTACTACTCCTCCTCCAACTCCTCCTCCTAAACATCCTTCTCCTCCTCCATCTCCTTCTCCTTCTCCTCCTCCTCGACCTCCTCCTTCTTCTCCTATTATTGTAACAGAACCGTGAACCACGGAACACACTAGAAGCCTGGAATAGAGGTGACAATGAGACGGCACACAGCGAAACTTGTTGATGGGCTTCTGCTTCTTCCTCCTACTCTTCCTCCTCATCCTACTCTTCCACCTCCTCCTCCTCCTCTACATCCACAGAAGGTTAAGTTGTGCTTCGTGCTTAGCAGGAGAACCTCCTCACCTCTCGCCTAGCCGACCAACTTAGTGTTTCAACTTAGCGGGGGGACTTACACTTGACGCGGTGCTTACAATGAATGACTGTGAACTGTCGCCGGGGGAATTTCAAGAACACCCCCTGTTATTCACCCCCCTCAATGTACCCCTCGTGATCCCCGCCCTACAAAGGGAGCTGAAAATGGGGGAGTAGAATGCTGCTTCGACTCAGGACAATAATAATAATTTCCACCTGCCTTACTGTAACAGTTACTGTGACGCTGTGCAACAGTATAATCCCCTTCCAGATTGTAACTACTGTTAATTCACTTCTTCTTTTACTACCTTCATCTCCTTCTGACCTTTTTGTTCTCTCTCTTCTTCTGCCTTCTTCAATTATCCTTCTTCACTTTGAACTACTCCACACCCCACTCCTTTTTCTCCTCTAGTGAGGTGCACGTTATAATGGCAGTGGAGAAAGATACAAGAAATACGTTGCCGATCCTCTGTCTTGTCAATGCCATCTATGGACGGCAGCAGATGCAGTTTCATTGATGTAATATTAACTGTTCATCCCCGTTTCAAATGATCAATTATATTCTACTAGTAGTTCTGTGAACAGTAGTACTCACGCAGTTTTCTCATGCACAAGCATCTGATGTCACCTGTCTGCAATGTAAACAAATTCAGTTCACGTTTGAATTTGTATCCCATATGATAATTTCCATCCAGTTCCATGATAATCTTTCCATCTGATGAAAATATTTCTCAAATATTTGAAAATTTACTTTTTTCAATCAAAATATTATAATTTCTTCAGCATTATCTAGTTCATTTAATAATTTTTAATCACCTATTAAATTGTTTTTTTCAAATGTGAGAATATTGATACTGGTGGGCAAGCATAATAATATAATGACTGCAAAACAAAATATTGAAACCATAGACCTTATAGAAAT
The DNA here is from genome assembly GCF_014356525.2 of Nilaparvata lugens. NCBI lineage: Eukaryota > Metazoa > Arthropoda > Insecta > Hemiptera > Delphacidae > Nilaparvata > Nilaparvata lugens. The sequence goes on from NC_052508.1 coordinate 7,267,861, forward strand.
AGACATGGCTCTTCAAGACATCTGTGTATGCAATGAATAATCCACTCGTCAGCTGATTGATTATGAATAATTCTATAATCCGATTAATTCTATATTTAGAGTAGATGATATTATATATGGTGATATCGGAATATGGAGGAATTCCTTCTCCTTTCATATTATCCTTAAAATTCGAAATTTGAAAAACCTCGTGTATACATCAACTCGCAGTTGAAAAAGGAATATTCCTGTCAAATCTCATGGAATTCTATCAACGTGTTTGGCCGTAATCGCGTTACATACAGACAGACAAAAGAAAATCCGAGTTAAAACATAGACAAGGATAGCAATACCATTACTAATTAAACACTGCCATTATAACGTGGACCTCACTATAGTTTTTAAACGTTGTAAGCTATTCATCTGCGTAAAAGGCTGGATATATATTGTAATCTGCATGAATAAATCAATTTTTTCCCAAATACATAGGAGAGACATAGGAAGAGAAGAAGACCTAGTCGAAGGAGCAAGTTGATTAGTAGAAGGAGGAAAAACAAGGGGAAGAAGAAGAAGAGGGAGGAGAAAATAAAGAAGAAGAAGAGGAAGAAGAACAGAAGAAGTAAATGAAACTTAAGAAGCAAAATAATTGAAGTTCACTTTTGCTGTATTCAAAACGTGAAATCATTGTGTTAATTGTTGGTGATATTGCTGCAGGGTGTGGGGGGGCACGGTTGGAATTCACTCCCACCCCCCTTCTTCTCGCCAAGCAGTCCTCCTACCAGGGACTTTGTTGCCATCTTAAACTTGGGCACTTAACAGTAGTTGTTAGCGAGCTAACCCACCTTAAGGTTCCTTCTCCCCTCCCAAAACACCTCAAGGCTCCTCCCTCCCAGCCCACACACACCTTGAAGCCCCTCTTCAACTTGGTGAAATGGGGTACATTATTGCTAACCCAGCCAACCCCCTCCTGTTCAAGAAACTTGCTAACTATTCTCACCTTGCTGCTATGGATGATCTTACCTGGTTGAGAGAGAAAGAGAGATTTTGACAGACTAGGAATGAGAGAGAGAGTTAATTGAAAAATATGACTAAACTGTGTATGATATGAAAAAAGCGATATGGAATATCTATAGATAATATTGTTATGAATCTACATAAATTGGCGGAGCTTTGGACATATCAATGTCCATTCTTCGGAAAGCATATTCAAAATACCTCTCCCATTACCTCTCTACCAAAGAGAGAGAGAGACTAACAGAGACAGTGAGAGAGAGTGAGTGAATGAGTTTGAGAGAAAGGGAGTATGTGTTTGAGAAAGAGAGAAAGTGGGTGTGAGAGAGATTGCGTGAGATAGTGAGTAAGACAGAACGGGTAAGTGAGTAGAAGAGTGGAAGAAAGTGGGAAAAAATAGAGAGAAGTGAGAAGCTATTAAATAGAAGATGAGTGTTTGATTGATTGATTTAGTACTTTATTTATGTAGATTACAATATATACTGGCTTATACACTTATATACAATGGCTTACAATACAGCAAAATTATAGATGAATTCACATAATATAGTCTAAGAAAATAATTATTGAACTGTATATGATCTGAAAAAGCAATTTGTATGCAATATTGTTATGCATCTACATAAATTGTCGGAGCTTTGGACATATCAATGTCCATTCTTTGGAGAGAATATTAAAAATATCCTCCCCACTAACTCTCTACCAAAGAGAGTGAGTGAGATAAAATGTGAAGAGAAGAGAGAAACTTCCATGTAGAAGCTGTGTGAGGAAATAGGGGGGGGGAGGTTAAGAGAGAGAGAGAGAAATGATGAGAAAATGGAGAGAAGTGAGAAGCTGTTATGTAGAATCTTGATATGAATGAGAAAGTGTGAGAGGGGTGTTAAGAGAGAGAGATAGAGAGAGTGAGTAAGTGGAAACTGTTATCTAGTTGCTGGGTGTGATACAGAGAGGAGTTGACAGAGAGAGTAAATGAAAAGAGAATGTAGAGAAGTGAGAAGCTGTTATGTACTGTAGTTTTGGAAAGTGTTTGAATTCTGTGTGCAATTATATAGCAGCAATCTACTCGCTATCTACGACTTAACGGGATCTAGATGAAATTCCAGAGATTGCTCTCTTAAACAGGCTTTGAAAAGGTTCTCGAGACAATTTGTTTAAGGAAAGCTTGGTAGCTTGTTGAATTTGTTTTTCACGATTTTCAAAGCACCTAGATGGAGACTAATAAGTTATTCTTCTGTGACTCAAACTGATAAGGAGAGAGCTTGTTGATTGATTTCATCATAATATTTGAATGAATGATATTTTTCTCTTGGCTTTCAATGAGTTGATTTTCTTCTGACAAACAAAAGTTTTTAATGTTACGAGTAGTTGTGATATCATTGCCAAATTATTAACTTCAATCATTGTTGATGAATCTTTCTCACAGATGGAAACTACCGAGATATTGGAATTATTCAAATGTGAATGAATAATTATTATTAAACGAAAATCCTGTTAAATGTTTACCCTGTTGTCAATATTTGCAGTAGCAGAAGTCTTCGAGATGATTTACAAAATTTAATTTTAAATTAAATTCAAAATTAAATTTTAAATTAAATTCAAATTTAATTCAAAATTAAATTTTAAATTAAATTCAAAATAAAATTTTAAATTAAATTCAAAATTAAATTTTAAATTAAATTCAAAATTAATTTTAAATTAATTCAAAATTAATTTTAAATTTTGTTTGATAATAATTATTTATCTTATATAACTTGAATTGATTTGAAATTCAATATACTCTTTCCTACAGTTACCTTGAAAATTCCTGCACTGATTACAGAACGCGAAGAATCACTTTTCCGCTCTAGTGCGCAAAGTATTACTTTGCATACTCCTCATATTTTGCGTATTATCTTGCAGCCATCTCAATCAGCTGTTGACATTGTTGGCGTGTATTTTGAATGCGAATTTGTTCTATCTATATTTTTTCTGATTTTCAAATAAATTTAAATGAGAACTCATTAAATTATACATTTTGAATATTAATTATTATTCATTATTTCAAATAATATCTTTTCCTACAGATACCCTGAAAAGTTACCATTTGTGCACTGATTGCAGGCCGCAAAGAATCACTTTTCCGCTCTAGTGCGCGAAGTAATAATTTGCGTACTCCAGATTTGCAGCATGACAACGCAAAATAGTTAGTAGGTTATATGGAGCATCAGTGCAGGAAAATCAAAATTAAGTTGGTAACACTGACTGTGGTGCACGTTATAATATGGCAGAATGGACAACGATGACATCAACAGCCACCACATGAGTGCCGCCTTCATTCATTTACTACATTATTATTATTTAATTTTAAATGAATTAAGGTTTTTATTATTAATAAAGTTACACAGAAAAACATTTGATGGATTTCAGGGAATTCCACCCATAATTACCCACTTTTCATATTCAATGGTAACTGTAGGAAAAATTTAATGTGAAATATGTGCGCAAAGTTCCTCTGCCGCACTCAAGAAACCATTCCGCCCTCGCCTACGGCTCGTGCGTAAACGTTTATTTCGGTGCAGCAAACTGTCACTTTGCGCACTAGTTGCACAAATAACTATTTTAATTTAATGAATTTCATTACAAAAATGGTTATAGAGAACTGTTAGTGATGAAGGAGGTTGAGAGATTCCTTTCAGACTGTCATTGGTTGAATGAGAAGCATTGATTTTGTTATCAGAAATGTTGAAAATTCAACGAAAATCCGAATCTCATTACGATATTGTCTCTTGAGAAAGTACTGTACTAGTATCTTACGTCACAATGACGGGAAGAGCCCGTTTGCAGGCGAGAATGATGTTTCCAGTCGAGGCGTTAGCCGAGACTGGAATTTCATTCAAACGCTGCAAAAGACATTCACGTCCAAGTATTTACTAGTATACACTAATTTTACTTATTTATAACAAGTATACACTATTTTTTGTCATAATAATCTATAGAAGAATAATTGAGAGATAAAAAACATTACCTGCTTGTGCTGAAGTTACTACATGCATTCTATAAACATAACCTAGTTTACAAATTCCGAATCAGGAATTTTGTGAAGTTGACAAAAATTCCACCTGGAGCGCTGAAGGTGGTTTTTATAGCAGGTTTACTTTTCCTATTTTGGAACTAGGAAACATACTCGACTATAAAGAAAACATCATTATGGTATCTTTACAGTAGAGTATGCTGTGATGAGAATCATATGCTTACTTGTTCTGCAAATGGCTGTTTACCGGCTTGATTTCATACATTGAAAACAGCTGAATGACTATGACAAACAATATATTATTATTTTGGAAGTATCGAAAAGTATAAGCAGAAAAAACAGCAATTGACTAAAAACTTGTACAAGAATATAAGATTAAGTGCCGGCTACACAAAAGCGTCTTATCAAAACGACCTTCTCTGATTGGTTTTCGTGAAATTAATCACGATTAAAATATAACCGGCCTTTGTGCAACCGGGCCTGAAACTTATAGATTGTTTCATTCTCTGGTAGAATCTTTGAAAATAAATTAGAAAAGTAAAACTGATTCATTATAATCGAAAACCATCCAAAAATCATTCATTTGTTTCAAGTAACGTTTTCAAATCTTCAGATCTCAATGTCGAATCACTTTGAAAGAAACAGTGACTGTTCTCTAAAGTGCAGCTCAACCATAGTCACAGTATAATTCTGTCTTTATGTGTTTTTGATATCCCTTCTCCTTGTCAATCCTGCATCTCCATCATACTCTCTCTTTCGCTCCGGATGCACAATAAATCCCTCCTCTAGATTTAGAATCGTGGGTGAAGACGGATAAAGAGGAGGATCGGGAAGAGAAGGATGAGGAGGAGGTGAAGGAGGAGCAGGAGGAGTATGAGAGGAAGAGAACTATTTTAGAAAAACGTTTCACCAAACTTCTCAACGACGTAAAGCGATCTATTTTTGAGATTTCACTGTTTCTATTCTGCTTTTTCCTCTTCTTCTTTGTCCTTTTATTCTAGTATTTGATGGTCCCTATTTCTTCCTCTTTCTCCTTCCCTCCAAAACTTTCTCAACTCCCACACAATCATTATTTCTTCGAGAAGATTGTCTCGATTCCTATTGCCAATGAATCCATTTGGCTTGGAATGTTTGGTAGCTGCAAATATTCATCTAAACATTCTTTGATACTTGATTTCCTGAATATTACGTCTATTCCAGATATAATAAATCGAAGTAATTCATTTCATTTGCATTCTCCTCTAGAATTTTCTATTAAATAAAGTGTTACTATATTTTTGATACTAGCAGGAAACCTGTGCTCCGCAAAAGTCTATATTGAAGCTTGACTAACTGAAAACTGGGCCTATAGTCCAGTCACTATAATATACATTGGTGCATGCAATTATATTGTAGTTCTGATTTTTCAATATATTATTTGGGTACATGAGAGAAGTCCAGAACCAATTTCTCCATGAAAAATATCCTTGTGCTAGATACAGAGTGACCCAAAAACCTCGTATTTTCGGCTCATTTTCCAGTTTTCAGCTGTTTCTGCCAAATATCGTAATCGGACAGAAAAATTTGCTCTCGCCTTTTTGTTGAGGACTATGTAGTTGATGAAGTAGGTTGAAGCTGGAAATTAGGTGTTTTTCACAATACAATGAGCATTGTTTTCAGGTGTACCTGGAAATTTTCATAAGATAGAGCGCTCCACCTGATCTCAGATTGTAGAGCACAAAAATACGCCCAGAGGGATTTTGAATTATACATCTAAATGGTAACAATCGGAAGATATTGTTGATCAAAAACTAAAATTCATCAAAATTGATTTTTTTTCTTTAAATTTCACTCATTTTTGAAAAATCATAACTCAGTTCTCATTGGAGATAGAGAGTTCCCAATGATCTCATTCTATTCAAAATTTTATAATCTAAAAAAAGGGAGGAGCAAATTTTCTGATTACGATATTTTGCAGAAATAGCTGAAAACTGGAAAATGAGCCGAAAATACGAGGTTTTTGGGCCACCCTGAATCTAGCACAAGGAAATTTTGCATGAAGAAATTGTTTCTGGACTTCTCTTATGTACCCAAATAATATATTGAAAAATCAGAACTACAATATAAATTGCAAGCACACCCCCTTTTTTATGTCTAGGCCATATTGACTGGACTACTAAGGTACTTTGTTAATTAGGAATCTGTTATATGCAAAATTTCAAGTTAATCAATCCAGAAGTTCAGACGTGATGATACGTCAAACATAATTTTCCCATCTCATACTTGTATGAGCCAGTTTTTTTAATTATGGTAGAGATGCTCTAGACTAGACTCACTTTTTTGAAGCATTTGCTTCAAAAGTTGAGCAAATGCTCTAGTTTAGTCATACAATTTTGAGCAAAAGCTTTTACTTTTGAGCAAATGCTCAAACTATTTTTTTGATGAGCATGAGCAAAAGGTTTTGCTCACGTTTATTAATAGAAAATGAAGCAAATGCTCCATATTTTAGAAGTATAAGCAAATGCTCAACTTTATTCATATGGCCCAGTGACATGACATAACCTGGGTTCTCTTCTATTGTTAAAATTAGAATTAGAATTGGAACCTTTTTGGGCTTGAGACTTTAATTTCTGAAAAATGTATATTGAAGTTATGTGCAAGTTGAACAATTTATTCTCAATGATAAATATTAAAATGAAGCTTTTAATATTTATCATTGAGAATAAATTGTTCAACTTGCACATAACTTCAATATTATACATTTTTCATCTTGCATATTAAGCGCTTCCGTGAGCTATAAAAACAAAGTAAGACTACAAAAGCGAATCAGCTGATGAAAAACCTTCGAAATACGTGAGCATTTGCTCCAGAGTTCAGGAGCATAAGGTAAGAGTATAAGGTAAAGCTTATTCATAATATAAAAATGAGAAAATGCTTTTGCTTCTACCTTTTGCTCAAGAGCAAAGCTTATGCTCCATGCTCTTGCTCATGAGCATTTGCTCTGGTTTCATTCATATGGGCCACTGTCACATCATTAAATTGCACTCAAATACAAAATAGGCCTACATAACAAAAAACACTGATTTTTGAACTGAAAAATAATTGTAGATCTACCAGCAATATTCTTCTGCCTCTCATAGATGTTGAATAATACTTTCTCTCCATTTTATATTTTTTTGTCAGAACTAATCAATGTTTTTTCTAGTTCTTCCAGTCTCAATCCAAGTTTTTCCCGTGTATTATAATTATATGTTTCATGTTGGTATTACAGTATACAGTAGTTTTCTTCTATTCATTCAACTCCATCAATGAACAGTAGTTTCCCTCTATCCATTCAAGTCCTTTAAAGAATATTTCCCATAGTTTCATTCTAGAGTACAGAATTATAATATAATGCAAAGTTGTATGAATGCAAATAGCTTTTATAAGTTTAATCTCTCAACTCTTCAAACGTTAAACATTTTTCATTTTTTGTTATATGAATATTAATGATGAGCGCCTCTGAAATTCTCATTTCTCAACTCTAATCATTCTTTGAGTACTATACTGTATAATGATTACTGCATTGTATAATGAAATCCCAGCCAAAAACTGTTCTCAGCGAAACTTGCTCCCAAATGAGTTTTAGTGAATCATAATGTCTCTATTGTGTCGAACCAATCAGCTTTCAATGTTGACCTTTCTCGACCAATCAAAGACAAGCAGACTTTTGCTGTGATACACTCCCACTTCTAACGCACTCCCATTGGCTGAAGAAGATCTAGTGGTCTCCATTTTGTGTGACTTCACCTGATAGCGTGCTGTCGATGTTCCGTCTATTCGATATTTTTCAATTCTTGATTGATATTTTGGAGAAAAAGTTGTGATAACCGGAGAGGTTGAGAGCATATACATAGAGACCTACAAGTGTAAAAAGCTTGTGTTTCCTCAATGACTACAAATTTTCTCAATAACTCAATATTATTCGTTGCAAGTGGTTTTCTCTGATAATTTAGAAGATCTGCAAATCATGATGGACAAAATAACGGCATGTAGTGCTGAATATGGTCCAGACATCAATGTGAAGAAGACAAAACTGATGATTATAAGCAAGAATAACATAAATGGAGGTCACCCATTTGTCAATCAAGCACCAGTGGAAAGATTAGAGAAGTATAGCTACCTGGGTACCATAAAAAATGAAGAATGGGATATTACTCAGGAAATAAAATCAAGGATAGGAAGGCCAGATCAGCTTGCAATAGAATGGGCTCCATCTTCAAGAGCAAGAATTTCTCCCCAGAAACAAGGATAAAAATGCTCAGGTGTTATGTGTTTACAATCCTATTATATGGTGCAGAGTCCTGGATCCTGAATGAAGTCATAAGTGAAAGACTTGTTTCATTCTAGATGTGGGCATACAGAAGGATTCTGAGGATACCATGGACTGATCACGTAACGAACATTGAGGTTCTAAGGAGAATGGGGAAAGACATTGAGATAATCACCACTATCAAATGCAAAAAGATCTAGTTTCTGGGACATGAATAATAAGAAACGACGTAAGATATTCTCTATTACAGGTGATTCTTCAAGGAGAGATATTTGGAAAGAGGGGCCCAGGTAGAGGAAGAATTTTTTGGCTAAACACACATCTGATCCTGGTGTGGAAAAAGCTCCATAGATATATTTCGTATTGCCGTGATTAAAGTGAAAATCGCCATGTTGATCGCCCACGTTTGTAGCGGACAGGCACAATAAGAAGAAGAAGTGGTAATTGAATGAAATATTTCTAATTAATTTATTTATTCAAGCCATCTCAATTCCAAAGTCATAGTTTTCATGCTTATTTTGGACTAAAATTTTATGAAAATTCTACACGTGAAATTCTAACCTTATCTTGGACTTTGTCAGCTATGAATTTGCAAGAAAAATAGGACAAGGACTACCTATCTACTACTATCTGTGTGCCAATGTTATTACATTAGTGTCATTTGTATTGTGAATAAATAAAAATATGAATAGGAAATGAACAAGAAAAGAGTTGAAAAAAGTCGTACCACATGTCTTGAAGGGTTGAAGGGAGGAATATTATGCAGAAGTCAATTTTTGAGGAAAGAGTAATACTTTATCTATCAGGTCTTTGCAAAGCCTGGGCTGCCTCATCAATACATGAGAGATTAGAAGTGGAAGGGTTTGGACGTTGAAGAGTTGAAAGAAGAGAGAAAAGAAGAAGAAGAAGAAGAAGAAGAAGAAGAAGAAGAAGAAGAAGAAGAACGGGAACAAGAAAAAAAGAAGAAGAATGTGACTCAAGAGAAGAAACTTTCTTACAAAGTACAGGAGCATCCATTGAATTGGGACAATAAATAAGAGTATGGCAAGAGATAGGGCTGGAAATAAAATAATGCAAGTTTATGACTCACTCAGCGGCCGATCGAAGCAGAATGACTCTGCTATCTCTTCTCTCTCGTTCTTTATTGCTCCTAATATGCATATTCTTTTCTCTCTTGCTTCTTCTCTTCATAAAAATGCCTGGGTTTCTGGTTAGAGTAACCCGTTCCTAGCGTAATTCATTGATATCTCCAGTGTATGCTCACAAATATAGTAGGAATATTGGAGATAAAACTAAGGCTTTCATCAATGAAAATGACTGAAGTGGAGAAAGATAGGAGAAAAACGTTCCTCTGTCTTGTCAATGCCTTCTATAAACGGTAGCTGATACAGGTTCATTGATGTAATATTGATTGTTCATTCTCGTTCAAAATAATAAATTATTTTTTATTGAGCAAGAAATAATAACAATATTTAGCTGATTAATTATTAATTCTACATTGTTAAAAGACGATCTGGCAACAGAGCAAAGCGAGAAAGAGATAGCGCTATCCGCTTTGTTCTCTTTGAACTACTCCACTCCTTTTTCTCCTATAGTGAGGTCCACGTTATAATGGCAGTGGAGAAAGAACGTTGCCGAACCTCTGTCTTGTCAATGCCTTCTGTAGAAGGTAGCTAATACAGGTTTATCAATGTAATATTAACTCTTCATTCTTGTTTGAAATAATAAATCATATTTTATGGCAACAGAGCAAAGCGAAAAAGAGATAGCGCTATCCGCTTTGTTGAATGATAGACAAGGATAACAAAACCATTGCTAATCATATACTGCCATTATAACGTGGACCTCACTACATCCTTGCCTATCATTCAACAAAGCGGATAGCGCTATCTCTTTCTTGCTTTCCTCTGTCGCCAGATCGTATTTTAACAATATATATTCATAAATAATTGACAAAATATTCCATCTCAATTATGAAAATAATTCATCATGAAATTGTTGATAAATATGGTTTATTGGAAATAATAATTATTAATAAAGTGTAATTAATCCATTATACGGCATTCGGCATAAAACTAAACCATTATTTCAGCCTCTTCCTAGGACATCTATTAAATCCAATGAACCATGAAATCTATAGCTGCTCTGATGGTCGATTATATATGATGTAAATCTACCTACAGTACAGATATATCCAGTTCATCAATAAAAAAAAAATGATACTCAGCTGTTACAATTATTTCTCACATTAGATAGATAAATGAATTAATTTTATTGTCCTAAACTTACTAATATTGGCAATCGTCAAAGTCACATCAGTAAACAAAAAATATAAAAATACCAAATAAGATAAATATTGTTCATCCAATAAAGATTGTTCACACTAAAGTACAACTATTTTATAAAGTTACAATAGGTTACAATATATTCACTTACTCAATAACAGTACTCTATGCTGAAACCAGTAATAATAATATTAGATAGAGAGCACTATCATCACTTTCTCCTTTCAGTCAAATAACTAAATATTCCCACATTTAATCAATTACACTCTATGTTTAGTGCCCTGTTTGTTGTAGAAATTTGTATTGCTTTTTATGTATTTGACTATAGAATGTATTCTCGATGTTCTATGTGTACTCCATGTTTGAGCAGAGTGAACTTTCTCTCATCATGTCCCTCCACTTTTTTTACCTATGCATGTTGACCTGCTTTTCACAATTTCTATGTATTGCATCTCTATCACCTCTTTCTGAATGTGTGTTTTTTGTTTTGCTCATTTACAGCGTACACCGGCTAGAACGGCAATCATTGGAGGAGGCAGAACAATAGAAGGAGATAAGAACAGTGCGTGAGTAACAAAGATAACCCGAAAGAAAATCGTTAAATAAGAAAATAAAATCGTGGAAAAATAAAAGAAAATCGTGAATAAAGAAAAGAAAACGGGAGTGTCGGGGTATACGTGACGCGCTACGAAAGTTGTGAATCAAGCAGTTGATAAAAGTGGGTGTGGAGGTAGAATAGGCGATAATTGTCAGTGAAAGAAAGAATAGGTGATAGAATTATTATTTGTGTAGAGAAAGGAATTGGAAGAAAATAATATAAGTGATAAGAAGAGGATATAGGTTTTAGAGGATATAAATAATATTGAAAGCAAGTAAAATATAGTTGATTTATATTGTTCAAGGGAGGAAACAGAATATAATATTGATATTTTTTCTCGGGGGAAGTAATTAGAAGGGAGTAAAGTATAGGTTTTCATTGTTAGAAGTAGCCGGGAAAATTTTTCGAAAATGTTGCAAACCCTAAATCAGCTGGCGGGCAAAATTTCTCCGCAAACTGACAACAACGCGAACAAAGTGCATTCTCTGAACAACAACAATAACAACAACATAGGTCAACAACAATGTTGTCCCGTCAACACCTCTGTGCACCCCTACAGCAAGGTTAACAGCACCAATGGAACTGCAAGTCCTGGGCCCATCATTGACAAGTGAGTACAAATTTACAAATTTTCGCTCGTAATATTTTTTAGAGTATTTTTTTATTTTTTTATCTGATATTGTTGGTGTTTATTGGTTGTCCCCTCTATTGTTCAATATTGAACTAAATTACTCACTATAGTGCATAATTGCACAGTCTATATTAGACTAAATTACATATTATTTTACTAAATTATAGTTGAACTAGCCGTCAGGCTTGTTTCGCTCGCCATATCCGTCAAGCCAAGGGGCTCCGCGCCCTGGACCCCGAATGAATCGTCCAAAAATGAGATCAGCGGGCTTGCTACGCTCGCCTGCATATTTCATTTCACCATGCTTCATTCCACCAGAAAGTCAAAGTACAGGAAAAACGCAGAAAAGCTGAAAAAACGTTGGAAAAACGCTGATTTTGGGCATATCTTTGATGAAATATCAAATTCACCTCATCACAAAATTTTTAGACCCTAGCTAAACCTCTGTACCAAATTTGAACATTTTCTGTCCATTACTTGATAAAAGAACTGAGAAAACGCAAAAAACCGTTAAATTCTGGCGTATCTTTGGCGTTATTTTAAATTCCTTCTAACACAACTTTATCACACCCTAGCTTAGCTTCTGTACTAAATTTGAACAATTTCTGTTCATTTGATCTCGATAAATCTAAGAAAAAAAAAAACGCTGGAAAAACGCTAATTTTGGGCGTATCTTTGACGTTATTGCAAATTCCTTCTAACACAACTTTATCACACCCTAGCTGAGCTTCTGTACTAAATTTGAACATTTTCTGTTCATTAGTTCTCGATAAAGCTGAGAAAACGCTGGAAAAACGCAGATTTTGGGCGTATCTTCAAATTTTTTCCCAAATCCGTTCTTAGTGCACCTCTAAAGGGTCAACTTAACATACCTAACAAATTTGAACGTTTTTGGTCCGGTATATTTTTAGTTCTGCGAGTGAGTGAGTGAGTCAATCAGTCAGTCAGTCAGTGAGTGAGTGCCATTTCGCTTTTATATTATATAGATTATTCTAGCGGGGCGATTCTTGAAAACAGAATTTTTGCCGTCATAAAAATTTATTATAATAAGCAGATGGTGTGAAACAGATGATGTTTGGCAAGCTACGTTCAATCTTATAGGAATCATAAGGACGTCAAAAAATCGTACGTCCAAAAATCGGTGTGTTTGGTAACTGGCTTAACTGGCTGTATTCACTAGAGTGATGCAATTTATTCATTTACACATTGATAGATACAATATCATTCTCAATTATGAATAATAATTGGAAAAGGAACAACAGGCTTGGAGCCCAGAACTATTTCTATCCCAAATTCAGATAGAAATTGTCCAAAAATAGGTTATGTTTACACTCAATCGTATCATTTACAACTTCAAAGTATGTTGTGTCTTGAATCTATATTTCATAATCCACCCAGCAACTATTATACCCGTTTTATTAATGGGAAATAAAACTTTGGACATGAAGCAGTCCAAATACTTATACTTAAGTAGAAATCCAGTGATGCTTTCAAATATCCTCGAAAAATTATCATTATTCACATCTATTGAATAAGAAATGACATTGTGATATATAAAATAAAATAAATGAAAATAATATGCTAGTTCTCAAAACTATAGTGAGGTCAATGGCAGTGGGGAAAAACGTTGCCGATCCTCTGTCTTGTCAATGCCTTCTATAGACGATAGCTGATACAGGTTTATTTATGTAATATTAACTGTTCATTCTCGTTTGAAATGAACCATTATATTTTATGAAGAAAAATAATATATTTTTCAATAATTTGATAATTGAGATTAAATATTTAGTTGATTAATTATCAATTCTACATTGTTGAAAGACGATCTGGCAACACAGCAAAGTGAGAAAGAAATAGCGCTATCCGCATTGTTGTACGGATATTTTTCCGGTTTCCAACTGTAGAATTATTATAGAAAATAAAGTACTCAGCGTTAGGCAATTGTATATAAAGTTGTTATTAGGGTACATAAAAAATATCAAAATAGGAATCATATCATATATCATAGCCATAATACTAGAATAAGAGAACGTTACAACCAAGAAGTACCAAGAATGAATACAGCATTTGGGCAAAGATCACTAGGATATTTAGGACCTACAATAGCTAATAGAATACCATTAGAAATCAAAGGAGAGGATAATTTCAATAGCTTCAAAAGAAAAATTTGACATTGGTTATCCAGTATTGGGATACAAAGTAGTGAGGAACTAATAGTAAGTAGGATTTAGATTTTTAAGTAGTATTCTTTTTAAATAAGGTAATCTATAGGTAGAAAATAGTACCTCGGTTTAGTATAATTGTGCTAGGTGATGCTTAAGGTAATAGATATCGTTTTAGATTTTTTGGAATTTTTGTATTATCTGTTGTAGCATAAATTTGTATGATAACCTCGACACATATATTATATAGTGAGGTATCATTTTGTACACCTTGAATATTTTATATTATTGAAAAGGTATGAAAAAATAATATGTAATGTTTCTGAATTTATGAATAAACTCCTCTGGATGTGTCGTACAACATCCAGAGAAATTATTATAGACAAGGATGGCAATACCATTGCTAAACAAACACTGTCATTATGACATGAACCTCACTATAATTTCTATAACTATAATAATATTCAAGCTCCTTTCCCCCTCTATACTGAAAAGTAATGTAATGTGGAATTCAAGTGTTACGTGAACTATTAGTTCCACATAGCTTGCATATAATTCAGTCATAGAAGGCGATGAACTCATTCTTAAAATGTTATTGACGAGTCTCTCGAATGTGGAATCACTCACAGGCTGCACAAGAGCTGCACATCTATAAACAATTTCTTTGCCAAGGTCCACTCAGAAACAACTCACTTGAGCCAAATTTGTGAAAGAGATACTTATAACTGAGAGAGAAAAAACTTGGAGCAAAAATGAAGAAGATAGGAAATGTTGTGATCATGGGGAGGGAAGAAGAAGAAGAAGAAAAAGAAGAAGAAGGAGAAGGAGAAGAAGAAGAAGAAGAAGAAGAAGAGAGGAAGATGAGCAGGAGGTGGAGGTGGAAGACGAGTAGAAGGAGAAAAAAAAGAAGGAGAAGATAAAGAAAGAGAAGCAGGAGGAAGAGAAAAAGAAAATGAAGAGGGAGGAGTAGAAGAAGAAGAAGAATATGCTCATGGAATGAAAAGATACATGAAACAAGACGAACATGGAGGAAAAAAGAAGAAGAAGAAGGAGGAAAAAGCAATCAATCCAGGCTCTGTTTATTTGAAAAACGCTTTTAATTCATGCAAATTTCAGCATGATTCATGAACCGCGATTTTTCATGAATTCACTAGTACTTTATGATTCAATTAATACTGCATAACATCTCGTGTCAGACTGTACTTCAATTTAAAATGTTGTATCGCCCGGGTTATTTGAACGTGAAAATTTGATTCGTTATGGACTAAAAATTGAACTATTAAGCTGCGTACAGAGTTATGTGCCACGGACACGCGCTTTCCACTCTTTATCAACTGATGCTATGATTATTATATCTTACTGTTTCTCTTTAGATACAGATATAATAAGATGGACAACAATCAGTTGATGAAAAGAGAAATGCACGTATTTGTGGCGCAGAAGTCTGTACGCACCTTTACGGAAAACCTGGAGAGATCAGACAACGAAATATATACTATACTATCAAACATATTTTTCTCTTTTTTTCACTCAATTTCATTCAACCGATTTATTTCAATGACAAGGATAGTCTACCTCCAATACAAGATTGAATTTCAGCTGCTATTAATCTAGTTCTGCAATGATCGACACCTTCAGATCAACAAATGAATCTCCAGATCATTTAGTAATATTTGTGCTGGTTGCACAAAAGCCGGTTAAATTTTAACCGTGATTAATTCCACAAGAGCTAATCAGAGAAGCCGTCTTTCCAAAAAGGGTTCTGTGATTAGTTCTGTTGGAATTAATCACGATTAAAATTAAACCGGCTTTTGTGCAACCAGGCCCTGGATAATGACTCTGATGAACTCTTATGAATTTCCTCCAATCATCTTCAGAAAGTACTACCATATAGCGTAAGATTGATTACTGATTATTGATTCATAAGCAACACTTATGCTATTGTTTGTCTATGGTACTACTTTTGTTGTGTATACATTTTGTTCCCTTCATCTATTATGTAGTTGTACCTTGGGAATGCCTCTATAGTGAGGTCCACGTTATAATGGCAGTATTTGATTAGCAATGGTATTGCTATCCTTGTCTATCATTCAACAAAGCGGATAGCGCTATCTCCTTATCGCTTTTCACTGTTGCCAGATCGTCTTTTAACAATGTAGTTTATAATTAATTAACAAAATATTTCATCTTATCTGAAAAAATTCATTATGAAATTATTGAAAAATATAATTTCTTGCTTAATAAAATACTAGTAGTTCTGTGAACAGTAGATCTCATGCAGTATTCTCATCCACAAGTACCTGATTGAAACTATAGACCTCACGGAAATACAGCAATAGACTGGCTTCTCCACACATCTGTGTAATCTTAGACCTCACTTCGCTCGGTCAATAATTGATTATTTTAAACGAAAATGAACAGCTAATATTACATCAATAAACCTGTATCAGCTACTGTAGTATGTATAGAAGGCATTGACAAGACAAAGGTTTGGCAACGTTTTTGCTCTCATCTTTCTCCACTGCCATTAGAACGTTGACCTCAATATAGAGCTTACTCTGTTTTGAAACAAGTAGTAATTGAATGATTGGAACTAGAATGTGATTCATTAACCTTTACAGTGTTTTAAATTTGGACGATGGTGCTGACCCTCACATCCAAATTTCGAGTCATTAATCATTTCTGCTACTAATGACAGCTGCACCCTGCATCACTATCAGAAGTCATCTTTCTCTCTCTTTTTTCTTTCCCTCTCTCTCACTTCATTTTTCTCTCTGACGTCATCGTTCTTTCTCTCTTTCTCTCACACTCACACCCTCTTGGGTTGTGTGGTAGAGAGGACCAGGAGTCCTAACTCCGCCCTAATAAAGGCATATGATCAATCAATCAATCAATCTCTTTTTCTTTCTTTGTCCTTCTTTTTTTCACTCACTCTCTTTCTTTATCACACTCTTTTTCACTCTCTCTCTTTTCCTCTGACGTCATGGTTTTCTATCTCACACTCTCTCTGTCTCTCTTGGTTTCTCCCACTTCTATCAAGCTCTCTGTTCTTCGAACCGTCAACTTCTGCTTGCTCTGGTTCTATTTATTAGAATTTTTTATTTTTCTCTCAATTGAATAATTTCATTGAGCAATAGTGCAAAATTACTTACTGTGTTTCTATGATCAATAAATGTGAAACTTATTACATTCATGTCTCTTGCTCAAATGCATCTATGAAACTGAGTGAAAGCATGTAGAGATTGAAAATTCTCACAAGTTTCTACTCATTTTGTAATTTTTAAAAGCGCCATCTTTGAGTGATGAGTCATCAATTCTCAATAGAAAAATACTTTTGTTTATAGTTGGAAATTATCATCTTTTGTTCCTTTATTTATTAAGTCATGTGAAATTATTATTACATTTATGTGAGAAGGCGCAACAGGCTTATGCCAAAAACTGTCCCTTTTCAAATTTTTACTACAGTCCAAATTGAATTGTAGGTAAGCCTACTATCACTTATTTAAATAACAATTCACGTACACCTCAAAAAATTCTAATAATATTACCTATAGTTCTAGTTGTAAAAGTAAATGTGTCTAGTTCTAGAGGTAAATGTGTCAAAATGCCATACGCTACATATATACCTCAAAAAACTAACAAATCTCATCCCTTCTTGTTCAATACTGTGCTTCTTCTGATCTACTCAGTTGAATATTCATCACTAATCATAAACCCTCTGTATATTTATTAAATTCATTCATTTGGTAAATTAATGTATATTTATTAAATTCATTATCAACCGATAAGATCGGATGTACAGGGTTGATAATTTACCATATTAATCCATCCGCGAATTTTCAAAAGTTAACATTATTTATTAATCCATCAATAAATTCAAAGATAAAATATCAGGGTAACCGTCCACTGGAACCGTATTTAACTGATTCGGCCGTTGGATCGGTCGAATCTGTCGGCAGTTAATTCGGCCGAACACGGTCGTCAGTCTAGTTAAGTTGTATGCTGATTGCCAGAAAGTGAAGTGGCGAGCTTCAGAAAATTGAATAAACAAATATCCACTGAATTAGATATTCATTGCAATAATCCTACCTTCAGATCCTATATGTTCAGCAATCTTTGGCCACAGATTCCTTTGAATATCACGACGATGATATCTTTTGTCTCTCATATCATATTTTTTGGTAAAGAGTTAGTGGGGAGGATATTTTTAATATTCTTTCCGAAGAATGGACATTGATATGTCAAAAGCTCCGCCAATTTATGTGGATGCATAACAATATAATTATCTATAGTTATTATTATTACAAATTGCTTTTACATATCATATACAATTCAATAATTATTTTCTTAGTCTATATTATGTAAATTCATCTATAATTTTGCTGTATTGTAAGCTATTGTATATAAGTGTATAAACCAGTATTTATATTGTAATCTACATAAATAAAGTACTCAATCAATCAATATCCCACAATGGAACACGCTCTTGAACCAAACTTATCAACTTTTCATTGTCCATAGTGACAACTTTATAAAACAGAACAACTTCAAAAAACAAAAACAAACAAAACTGTTAAACAAGATTAGGAACACTTTGTTGTCTGAGCTGGAGTAGTTAGTTCGGCCGGATAGAGCCGGAAAATCCCATTCAATTCGGATCGAAAAATTGATCGGCCGTGCACGATCGTATGAAACTGTTGCAATGGACGAGCATCTATTCCTTTCTTTGTTGGGGGATCGTTCGGTAGCGTTCGGTAGTTTTCGGCCGATGCTAGTTCGGACGAAAACGGTTCTAGTGGACGGCCCACCTCATTCTCAGCACATTATTATAAATCATAGATATGAATGATATTCTATTATAAGCGCCTCACAAAATGTTGCTAATGTAGTGAATCATTGAGTGATATTTGTGACGCCTAATTTTGGTCATTTTTCATCCAACTGAGCTCGGCTCCGTCACTACTATAAACGCATACTTTCTTCTTTCAACTGTCATTATTGTTCCAATGAGAAGCATTAATGGTATTCTTAGAGAATACTGACAGTATGAAATGGAACTCAGTATAGATTAAGGAAGGAACTATCCGTCTGTTGAATGATATTTGGCTCCATTTCAAAGGAACGATGCTTGTTTAGTTTGTTTCTCTCTCTCTCGCTCTCTCTGCCTCTCTCTCTCTAATTCCGAAACTATTCTCGGATACTGATTGGTATAAGAGGAGGATGAGGAGTGGATAAGAAATAAGTTAGGAGAAAAGTAAGGATGAAGAGAAGAAGGAAGAACGGAAAAAGAAGAGAAGTAAGCAGTGAGTCAAAAGGTAAGAGAAATAGAGGAACATGGTGAGAACTTGCTGGAATAATTAGAATAACGATAGGAAAAGGAGAAGAAGAAGGAGAAAAAAGTGGTGAAGAATAAATGAGAATGGAAGAACAAAGAGTAGAGAAATGAAAAGAAGGTAAGGGATACAGATATTTAATTGCTCTATTCATGGAGATCAATCTATATCATGGTTTGAATCCCAATATTCATAACAAGCTTTTGAATTGATTACCATTAAACTTCTAATTAAGCTTCTTAATTGAACTGAGCAATTATTAATCAACAAGATGTTGAATGTCATTTGAAGCATGATGATGAAAACAGGAGATAAATGGAAAATAGAAATGTTTTATAAAAACACTTCACTTATATGGGCTACTTTTGTACAAATTAATAAAAACTTGTAGTACCCTTTATTATTAAAAACTTTGAAATATTTCAACGACAAGATTCGAACATAATGACCTAAGCTATGGTCGAAACTAGTGAAACTAGTCGTTGAAATATTTCAAAGTTTTTAATAATAAAGGGTTCTACAAGTTTTTATATTGTTTTTATCAATTTTTAAAAATGTTTTGTATTCATACTAACAGATGAATATACTCAATCGACTGTTCAGATCAAAAAAATTTCAAGGGCTGGACAACTTTTCTTTCTGAAATTTATATTAAAAAATGCTCATTCAAGAGCAGACCTATTCGTGAAATGAAAATTAATATTAATCATCCTCGCCTAATACTGCACCGAAGCTCTTACAATGGTGCCTTTGAACAATCAGTAGTAATTGCTCCTAAGAGGAGACAGCTTCCTCTTCCAGAAGGTTCATTCAATTTGCCATCACTGTCATATTGAAGCCTTTTACCAATAAATAAAAATAAGTATAATGACCTGCAACATTTAAAAAAATTTTGCTCTGAGACTGCGCAGAAATATTTTAACAAATTGCCCCGTGTGTAGGAGTAAATTTTCATTCATCTTTCTTTCCGTGTTAAAAATGTATTTAAACATGTTCTTGTTTTTTAATAAAAAAATATCAAGTATAACAGCTGATAAAATTGTTTATTTTGTACATCAATAATACTGTACACATCATTCACCAGTGGAGAAAATCCTGCTAATGTTAGATCTACTGTAATAGCGTTTTGAACTTTAAAATATCTGTTTCTCAAAATATTATATTTTGGACCTTCATCCTTTTTCCCTGTGGTCTTCATATATGTTTATTCTTCGGGAAAGATATCCTTCCTTTCATCACTTCCCAAGGAGAATGAGGGAGGAGTAGGAGGAGGAGGAGGAGGAGGAGGAGGAGGAGGAAGAAGAAGAAGAAGAAGAAGAAGAAGAAGAAGAGGTTGAATCAAATGCCTTCATGCACACGCAATACCATGGTCGGTCACTATTCACCCAATAATAGTGATATTGTGTAATATGAGCCTGGTTTGGGCTTGATCAACTATAAATACATAGCTGTGTGATAATAAAGTAAGGTAAGGAACCCAGGCACTACTAATAAAAACAGTGAGAAGTGGTTTGTAAGGCTGTGAGTTGGCGTGCTGTTGAATGCTTTTAGGGGGTTCTGTAGAGGGGGTCAGAGAGGGGGAAAAGAGGAAGATGGAGAAGAAGAACAAGAAAAAGAGGAAGAAGAAGGAGAAGGAGAACCCCCTTCCTCATTCTTGAGGTTTTGGGGTTTCCGAAAGCTAGTGCGGTGGAGTATCAGAGTAGGCGAAATTAAATTCATAGACCGTGACACGGAAGTTTGCATGATACTGTGTCATGATACACACACACCAACACACACACACACCAACACAAACAGCGGTAGACCTGTCATCGGGTTGCCCTTTACCCCTATGGAGGGCGGGAGAGAAGGACCCCAACCCCTGAAAAACGGGGCAACCAATTTTTTGCTCGCTTTTCCTCAAGGAAAGCCGACACCGGAAAAATGTTTTTCCACAACTTTCTTTTTCATGCTATAGCCAATGATTGAGAGATTTTGTTGAGCTTTGTGGAAAAATGATGCAGAATTTTGCTTTGTAGTTCTCTATATTTAGTAAACGGTATAGGAGTTGTGGTAAGGGGTATGACTATCATAAGATGGTCATATTTTTCATAGATATTATGATAGTTGAACAAGGTTTTGATTTCTCAACTCGGGTCTAATGTGGAATCAAATGTAGGGAGTCAAATATCTATAATATGGTACACAATATGACTGTGAAACTGAGCCCTTGAGCCCTCAACACTGACATCGATTTTTTGCCATCCTTATACTCTATCAGATTAGACAGATGATGTATGTCAAGTTCCGTTCAATCTGATAGAATTCATGAGGATGGCAAATAATTGCACGTCCATAAATTGATGTATGTGTAACCGGCTTCGAGTATTTGCAAACCCGCAGTGTTAAGACGGGTCCACACTGAACAAAAATTCGACACACATGTTCGGCAAACATGCTTGTTGATTGGCTCAGGGACAAACATTTTTGAAAGTTTGGAAAATCATTGTTTGTCAAACAAAAAATAACTGTTTCTTCAAACATTTTATGTGTTCGCTGTAAAACATAAAACCTGTCCTCCCTACTCACAAATATTTTGTTTGGTGACGCGCCCACACTGGCCACGGGCAAACATTGTTTGTCAAACGTAATAAAATTTGCCCAAACTGTCTCAACAATCATGTTTGTCGAACATTTTCTTCAGTGTGGACCCGGCTTTATAGATTACTATGATGATTCAATGTTGTTTCACTGACTTGTGCTTATTCTGTCTTCAGATTATGCTCAGTTGTTTATCAATTTGATGAATTCATGCTTAATCAGTTTCCATGTCAGATAATGAAGGTGATTTTGAAATAATTAATATCCATCCAATTATATCTATCTCAGAATTATTTATTGCTTATTGCTTTTTTTGCTGAGGGTGATTCCCACATGAGTTCCAGGCTTGTGCGTAGGTGATGAGAATTAATCTCTACAATCCCTAAAAATCCCTAAAATGCCTACAGTTTTAGGTGGATTCTGAACCGTCGGGAAACCATTCTACAACTAATTTTGTACTTTCTGTATAAATCCCTCCATTTCCCTTATTGAAAGAATCTAGTGTGATGCACTCAGAAAACTTTCCTTGCCATTTTGAAAATTGATCACCTGACGCTAGTGTTCACGCGCATCGCAAGTCCACTATTCAAAGATCTGAGCCAGCTGGTGACAGGACAATAACGCTGGAGACACACGAGGTCTGCTATCTCTTTATAGTGAAAGATTTAATAGAATCAACAGTTGCCAACAGTTTGCGATTGAATAATCACATTTTCTGGAATTTCGAGCTTATTTTCAATTTTAGGTGGAAATGTTACTGAACTATAATTGTAGAGATTTTCATGCTCAATCTTTTCCACTCGATTTTTTCCGTTTAAATTGTATTTGAAGCCTGATAATTGAGAATCTAAAATCAAACTTTGCATACATTGGGCGGAGCTCCTGGAATGTTTACAGATATGGGACTTGTAGCAGTTTATAGAGCTTATCAATGACTATTTTCGGTATGAATTTGATCGAAATCGTTGAAGCCGTTCTTTTGAAAATCTGTTTTTGACAGCATTTTCGTCATTTTAGCCGCCATTTTGAATTGCATTTGATCGAAATTGTTCGTGTCGGATCCTTATATTGTAAGGACGTCAAGTTCCAAATTTCAAGTCATTCCGTTAATTGGAGGATGAGATATCGTGTACACAGACACACATAAAATACTCATATACATATACACACACACACACACACACACACACACACACACACACACACACACACACACACACACACACACACACACACACACACACACACACACACACACACACACACACACATATACAGACCAATACCCAAAAACAACTTTTTTGGACTCAGGGGACCTTGAAACGTATAGAAATTGGGGTACCTCAATTTTTCTCGGAAAGCAATACTTTCCTTACCTATGATAATGATGATAAAGAAAGTAAAATGTTTGAAAACTCTGTTTTCTAGTGAACTGTTCTCCAAAATTCCTTCAACGATAAATTAGCAGGAGGAAGGTTGAGCTTGATGAATTTACAGGATAGAAGTCTATCGCTTCATCAAGAGCTCAGTAAACAACTGCTCATTATAATGTTATCATTGGAAAACATCTTCTGTGAAAAACAAACTTCTCCTCCTCCTCCTCCTTTCCATCCTCCCTCCCTCCCTCACTCAATCCTCCTTCTCTTTCTACTTGTCCAGCACCTACTCTTCTACATTCTCCTTTATTCATCAACCCTACTTCATGGTAGCAATCGCCCATTCTTTTTGGCTATTTAACGACTCACAGGAAAAAAAGCCCCCCATACGAATAGAGGGAGAGAGAATGAGAGATTGAGACAGAGAGGGAGAGAGAAAATGCGAAAGATTGTTTCCGGCTAGTTAACGAATCACAGATAAAGACAACATACGAATCGAGGATGAACCCCGATACGAAAAGACAAATATACAAATAGAGATAGAGAGAAAGAGAGAGTGATAGTTTGAATGTAAGTGTGAGATAGTGAGTGGTTGTGCGGGGGAGAAAGTAAAAGAGAACTAATGAGAGTGAGAGATAGTGAGACAGACGTAGACCGAGAAAACGATGAGACAAGTTAGTTTAGTACGGTCTCTGGAAAACCTCTCCCCGTGAAAAACCTCCAGCTGCCGCTCCGGAAAAGCTGTTCGGAAAATTGTAGCCTCTTTTGTTGCGAGAGAGAAAAAAAGAGATCACGATTTGCCAATTACAGACCACTCTACTTCTCTTACACATTGGCCAGGTGACATTGCAACTAGACCCCTTTTTCCGGGGTTTTCGGGTTTTCTGGACGGAGGGGTGGTGGCAGAGGGTTTTCCGGACAGTGGCGGGGGGTAGCAGAGGGTTTCCGGTTGTCCTGTGTCCTGTCTGGTGAATTTATGTCCTTGCCTCACACACAGGATAACCCATAAAACCCAAACCCTACTCTATAACTCGCTCCCGACTAGCTGTGTTTGTCCTGTAGTGAGGTGCACCTTAGCACAGTGTAGAACGACAGGAGAAAAGCGTTGCTGATTCTATGCCTTGCCACTGCCTTCCATAAAGGATAGCTGTTACTGGTATATCTGATTTTATATTAACTTTGCTCATCGTTGTTGAAAATAATCAGTTATATTTTATTAGTCCAGAAAATATATTCATCAATCATCTTTAAAGGTGCGTACAGATATACGCGCCGCGAACATGAGCAATTCACTTTTCAGCTGATGCCAAGCTTTTCATATCATTCTGTATCTTACCGTTTCTGTAAAAATACAGATATAGTCAGCTGATTGAAAGTGAATTGCTCATGTTCGCGGCGCGTACGCACCTTAGTGTATTGTATAATAAATGAAAGAACTGGCTTATACACGTAGGAATATGAAACTATTCATGATTGACGCATCATCACGTCTGAACTACTCAACTGATTGACTTGGAAATTTGCATATAGATTCTCTTTCTACCGAGGATGGTTATAGGCCTGTTTTCAATTCGTATTCAAGATTTTATCACGTCAAGATTTCAGTTTGTCTAGTTCAATAATATTTTTTTCAAATTGAGATTGGATATTCCGTTAATCAATAATACTTCTACATTGTTAAGAAACGATCTGACAACGTGCTGAAGCTGGAAAAGGATAGCGCAATCTCCTTTGTCAAATGATAGACAAGGATAGCAACAACATTGTTAATCAAATGTGTGTGTGTCCTAGCTGCTAAGTCTTACAACTCAGTCTACTTTTGTCTCTCTTCCACTTCCATGTGTTTCTTTTTCCAATTTAGTTTTTTCCATTGTCTAAT
The DNA here is from genome assembly GCF_014356525.2 of Nilaparvata lugens. Taxonomy (NCBI): domain Eukaryota; kingdom Metazoa; phylum Arthropoda; class Insecta; order Hemiptera; family Delphacidae; genus Nilaparvata; species Nilaparvata lugens. The sequence goes on from NC_052508.1 coordinate 7,292,996, forward strand.
AATTGTTTCTCTGCTGTGTGCCCAAGTTAGAAACACTACCCAATTTTCTTTTATTTATTTTTCATTCCTACGTGTTTCTTCTTCATTTCAGTTCTCTTTCTTTGTCAACTTATTGTTTCATTACTATTTTCTCTGTATGGTGTAATCATTATCGTGACTGTCAGTATCCCTAGTAAATAACATCATTTCATGTTCAATCACACTTATGCTGAACGTTTAGAGTGAACCAAATTACGGATTTATCTTCAATAATCCAGTTTAGTATCCACTCCACTAATTTCAACCTATCTTATTGATATTGTACGTCATCTTGTGGCCTCTAAATTCGTATAAAGTCTTGCAACAACATTCCCAACTGAAATTATCGGAGTAGGAAGTGAATTTATTAATAGAATTCAAGTGTCACACTGAATGCAATTACTTCAATTTATTTAGATGCATTTCTTACACAAGATGCATTCAGTTAAACTGACTGCAAGTTCAAGTCGTAACTAGAAACTTGGGGGATTATAATTTCCAAGTGTCATGTGTTTCTTTCATTCCCACTTGATCATGCATAATTTACTCCTCTTTCTTTTTCTTCTTCCTCTTCTTCTTCTCCTTCTTCTTTTTCCACTTTGTCCTCTTGTTTGGTGATATCACCAACTGATGAAAATCATTGCAGCTCGATCTTCTATAACGGGATAGAAGCCTATCGCTCCATCAACAGTTCAGTAAGCAACTGCTCATTATCGTGTTATCATTGGAAAACATCTTCTGTGAAAAACAAACTCTCCGTCTGCTTCTTCTTCTTCTTCATTTTCATTTTCTTCTTCTTCTTCTTCTTCTTCTTCTTCTTCATCATCATCTTCTTCTTCTTCTTCTTCTTCTTCTCTTGTATGGAGGGTTAAGTGTAAGAGAGGGCCGGCTGCGCCCTAACTTCGCCCTCTAGGTTTTTAATAAGGCAGCGATTCAATTCAATTCAATTCTCTTCTTTTCTTCTTCTTCTTCTTCTTCTTCTCTTCTTCTTCTTCTCTTCTTCTTCTTCTTCTTCTCTTCTTCTTCTTCTTCTCTTCTTCTTCTTCTTCTTTCTTCTTCTTCTTCTTCTTCTTCTTCTCTTCTTCTTCTTCTTCTTCTTCTTCTTCTTCTCTTTTTATAAACTGCTCTACCTACCCACGGTATATGGAAAAAGAAAAAGTAAAAACCGTGTACCAACCTACCTCATGCACGAGAAGGAGGTTACAAAGTCCATTTCTCAAGGATTGGGTGGACCCGTCATTAGTACCCCAGGAAAAAGACTCATTTCAGTTGGTAGAGCTAATAAATAACTATACAGGGTATGGATTTCAAAAAATTCGTTAGAGCCGTTTTTGAGAAAATCGTGAAAAAAATGGTTTTTCAGTAACTGTCATTTTTCTCAAGAATATTACGGAGCTCCTGCAATTTTCACATGATAAGACTCATGTCAGTTGATAGGGCTTATAAATAGCTATCCATGGTATACATTTGAAGAAAATCGTGGAGCCGTTTTCGAGAAAACCGTGAAAACATGGATTTTAGTAATTATCCGCCATTTTTCTCAAGAATATTACGGAGCTCCTGCAATTTTCCCAGAAATGAGACTCATGTCAGTCCATAGGGCTTATAAATAGCTATCCATGGTATAAATTTGAAGAAAATCGTTAGAGCCATTTTCGAGAAAAACGTGAAAAACATGGTTTTTTAGTAATTATCCGCCATTTTTTCCGCCATCTTGAATTGAATTTCTTATTGTCGCGTCCTCAGGGTATAGGACCTTAAGTTTAAAATTTCAAGTCAATCGGTTGATTAGGAATGAATATATCGTGTTCACAGACATACACACATACACACACCACACAGACCAATACCCAAAAATCATGTTTTTGGACTCAGGGGACCTTGAAACGTATAGAAAAACTTGAAATTGGGGTACCTTTATTTTTTTTGGAAAGCAATACTTTCCTTACCTATGGTAGTAGGGCAAGGAAAGTAAAAAACTGGCTTATACACGTACGGGATATGAAACTATTTATTTATTCGTGGATAGAATCACAAATCATATAAATATGATTAGGAAGGAACAACAGGCTTGGCCCAAATCTATTCCATTCCCAATTTTGATAATTCATGATTGACGCATCATCACGTCTGAACTACTCAACTGATTGACTTGGAAATTTGCATATAGATTCTCTTCTACCTAGGATGGTTATAGGCCTGTTTTCATTCGTATTCAAGATTTTATCACGTCAAGATTTCAGTTTGTCTAGTTCAATAATATTTTTTTCAAATTGAGATTGGATATTCCGTAATCAATAATACTTCTACATTGTTAAGAAACGATCTGACAATGTTCCGGAGCTGGTAAAGGATAGCGCAATCTCCTTTGTCAAATGATAGACAAGGATAGCAACAACATTGTTAATCAAATGTATGTGTGTCCCAGCTGCTAAGTCTTACAACTCAGTCTACTTTTGTCTCTCTTTCACTTCCATGTGTTTCTTTTTCCAATTTAGTTTTTTCCATAGTCTAATAATTGTTTCTCTGCTGTGTGCCCAAGTTAGAAACACTACCCAATTTTCTTTTATTTATTTTCCACTACCACATGTTTCTTCTTCATTTCAGTTCTCTTTCTTTGTCAACTTATTGTTTCATTACTATTTTCTCTGTATGGTGTAATCATTATCGTGACTGTCAGTATCCCTAGTAAATAACATCATTTCATTTTCAATCACACTTATGCTGAACGTTTAGAGTGAACCAAATTACGGATTTATCTTCAATAATCCAGTTTAGTATCCACTCCACTAATTTCAACCTATCTTATTGATATTGTACGTCATCTTGTGGCCTCTAAATTCGTATAAAGTCTTGCAACAACATTCCCAACTGAAATTATCGGAGTAGGAAGTGAATTTATTAATAGAATAAAAGTGTCACACTGAATGCAATTACTTCAATTTATTTAGATGCATTTCTTACACAAGATGCATTCAGTTAAACTGACTACAAGTTTAAGTCGTAACTAGAAACTTGGGGGATTATAATTTCCAAGTGTCATGTGTTTCTTTCGTTCCTACTTGATCATGCATAATTTACTTCTCTTTCTTTTTCTTCTTCTTCTTCTCTTTCAACTTTGTCCTCTTGTTCGATGACATCACCAACTGATGAAAATCATTGCAGCTCGTTCTTCTATTACGGGATAGAAGCCTATCGCTTCATCAACAGCTCAGTAAACAACTGTTCATTATCGTGTTATCATTGGAGAACATCTTCTGTGAAAAACAAACTCTCCGTCTGCTTCTTCTTCTTCTTCTCCTTGTTGTTGTTCTTCTTCTCTTCTTTTTCTTCTTCTTCTTCTTCTTCTTCTTCTCTTCTTTTTCTTTTTCTTCATGATCATCACCTTCTCTTTTTCATTGTCTTCTTTTTCTTCTTCATCTTCTTCTTTTTCCCCTTCTTCTCCTTTTTCCTGGAAATTATCATCTTCTTCTTCTCTTTCTTAGTCTCCTTCCTCTCCTTTTTCTCCATGATGATCATCTCCTCCCATTTCTTTTTATTGTCTTCTTCTGCTTTTTCATCTTCTAAACCATTGCCTAATCGTTTGTAGGCTGCGAAGAAATCTATAATGAACTACAAAAATAGTTGATGTGGCGAAAATGTATTATCACAGATCTAGAAAAGATAGTAATTATATTTTCTTGATGAATGTAATGTATTTGAGGTCCAATTTATCATTAGTAATAAGAATTCATTAGTAATAAGAACTCTCATTATTATCATGAATTCTTGGATCACTTGAATAACTGTAAATAACTAATAATTCCGTAAATTTAGATTCGAAGCAAGGTTCTCTACGTCACACTGCACCAACCAATCACATGCGAGCCTCATCTTGTTGTTGTGAACTCCCAATTTTTAACGCGCTGTGATTGGCTGACACGAAATGGCCAATCAGATGGATGACATCTTATGACACGAAATGGCCAATCAAATCGAATGGCCTAACTGATCTGAAGAGGAAAGAAAAACCGTGTTATTATTTCATTTTGGCTTACTTTCTCACTGTACCATCAGTCAATTTCTAAATTTAGTCACATTCATTCATTTATTTATTTATTCTTTATCTATATAATAAGAGAGAGTAGGGTTGTGTTTGTTCGTTTGTTCGCATCAAAACATGTCAACTTGTGGATTGCATACCGGAAAAACGGGAATGATTTACATCTCCAAATTTCGCACATAGATTCTAAAAATAACAATCTCGTGCACCTGGAAGCCTAAATTTTAATTTTCCTTCTAGATTTTTCAGAATAAATGTTTCAATTTCATTAATGGTACATTCGATTTCATTAACAAAACACCAAATCATATAGTCGAAATTAAAAAAGGAACATCTGTTTCCATATTGCTTTCTACCTGAAATACATAGTTTGAAACTTCGTTTTCCTGATGCAATGTTTATGCCTACACGTGGCATGGATTATTAATTTTTCAGCTAGAACAATAATTTTTGAGGCAAAGTGCTAAATAAACGTCTACACGGCAGTTTCATCAATGCTCTATCGGCAGTATAAAAAGTATGCAGTTGATATGTCTTTGAATGAAGGTTTTATTATTTACATAAAGAAATTATATTCTTCCATTTTTATTTAATTAAAATTTCAAAATTATTCGAGCCCTGATAGAATGACTGACTCACTGTACAGTCAGTCGAAAATTTTAATATTGGAATGAGGGGTATTTTGGCAAGCTGAGCAAAAAAATAAGGTCATATGAACCTTTTCGTTATATCTTCAAATGAAAAATGAGGTTTGTGGGTTGTCAAAACTCCCTCTGAAAGGGAAACTATTCAACTTATTCTATCTCTTAGTAAAATAACAATGATCATCCATCCACCTCCTATACTATAATAAAGGAAAGAACTGGATTATAAACGTAGCCTATACAGATGTAAAGTATAGGGAAATTATGTTTGACGCATTATCACGTCAGAACTTGTGCCGTGCTATGAATTTAGAAAGTTAATTTTGAATTTAGAATTTAGAAGCACACACAATATAACTTAATAAAAGAGATGCTTGATAAACATACCCAGTGCTAGAGAACGGGAAACCAGAAATGACAAGAGAGACAACGAAATAGAGAGAAGGTACCAACTATATTGTCACCTCTTACAGTTAAATTCAACAATTAATAAAACAAAAAGGAAGTAACATTATGAAAACCGAAAATAAAATTACTAAATTTAGATAGTTATCTCTGAAATAGATAATTCGGTAATAACCTACTCCGTATGCTCTACATTGAAAACGTTTTAGATTGAATCATAAGAAGCTTAAAGGACTCTAATTTCAAAAGAAGAATTTAAAATTATCATAGATATGTCTCAGAAGTTAATCATAAATAACAATAAATATTTTAAGAAAAGATCCACATAAAATTCATAAAATTCTTAGAACATCAAATTTAGAACACACTTGGAAACTTTAAAACACTATCAAAACATTATCAAATATTAATGATCCCCAATAATAACTATTCTGTATCTTTATATCATGAAAGCTGCAAAGACAAAAAATCCTCAAGTATCACATCACGAAATTCTACATAGGAAGACTATTCAAAAATATGTTATATCAAAACAAATTTAAAAAAGGCTAGGGTCCTTGAAACTTCTATTCGATCCTTTACACCATCAAGACCAAATCTATTTTAAAACATTAATTTATCAATAAGGGACCTTTAAACATTTCATATACTAATTCAACTTTAGTAGCTCAGTAGATTAAAATATAAATTTAAAGAAAACTGAATTTCCCAGCTGGATCCTTACAGAGAAAATATGGCCTCACATTTCAATGTGAAGATACAACCGAAAATCTAACCAAAATTAATAAATTTAGTTATCTATCCATTCCCACTAATATCTCAAAATTACGATTTAACAAAAGTCTAATTCCGCACGTCTTAATTGATTGAAAGTCTGTAGTCACTAAAACCCATTTTGTCACATTCGGAGTTCCTGGAACGTTCGTTTAATTTGGAAAAAATTGTTACCTCATAGCTGTTTTTTTCAATTTGAATCTAGGCTCGGTGATCGAGCTCTACACGTCCAGATGGACAGGAGACAGCATACCCCAAGCTTCTAGGACTGCCATCGATTCAGAGGCGTCTCAGCAGCTTAAAGACACACGTTCATGATACGGGTTCATGGATACATACGAATTGATGGATTCGCACGTTGATCCCATACTTTGATGTTCCCGTACTTACACCGCTGTTAGAATAAAAAAATAAACTAGGATAATACAAATTAACTTAACTTCAGTTATATAATAAAATCAACCTACTTTAGGTTATATAAAACTCAAATCAATACTTATTACTTTAAAACATAAATAGACATTACCTACTTCAATATCTTGATATAATAGAAAAGAATTTATTTGTAATCAGGGTTATGCTCATTATACAAAGAGATGAGTACGTAGTATTCCATAATAGGCCTACATAATTCACAAGTTGATTGAATTACTTCATAATAAGGTATTTCGAGTATTGTTGTTAGTTTAGTCAGTTCTCTTACATAAATCACATATATGGTGTAATTTAAAAGAATGAATTACATGATAGGTGTTTCCTAAATAATCAAGAAAGCTTTTCATTAGAATCAAAAAGACAAATAAATCTATAACAAAAATACTGATAGAACTCATAATAATATACCATAAACATCAGTCAATTTGGATTTAAACAACAGTAATTGAAATTTAGGTTAATAGCTTCCTCTTCAAAAATAATTTAAAATCAAAAATATCATTCTCAATTCCTTCTTCTAATAGGTACTCTACATTTATACATATTACACTCAAATGTATCTATCACAACAAATTTAACACTCTGATGGAAGCTTTCATCGATAATCATTTCCTTAATTATATTATAAATCTATGACGTACCTTTAGTAGCGGTTATAGGAGGAAAATCTCCATTGTGAGGTGACAATTTGATACTCTCTCTCTTCTTAATTAAAGCAACTACTGAGGCGGAAAAAACTAAGAATGCTACTGGAACAAAAGGTTCCAGAGCCAAATACTAAAAAGGCCTAAAGCTGGCATGAGAGCCATGATTAACACAAAGTTCTGATCAGACTACATTTAGTACTGCTTATGACAGAGGACAGCCGCTGAGTGAATGCACTTCGCTTTTCTCGTCTTGAGGTGGACAGCTGTGTGATCGTCCATACTAGATAGACCTAACCAACGTTAACTGTGATTGGCAGTTACTATTCTCTAGAAGAATTTCCACCAATAGAAAGGAACGTTACAACTACAATTTAAGATACATTCTCCCACCAAGTGACAGCTATTTTTCCTTGACAGCTATAAATTCCTTGCCTTATAAGGTCGTGAACCAGACTGATCCTCTATGCACACACTTACAGAGTCGACACTACACAACGCAGAAAAGCAAGGGTCATGAACTAAGCTGTTGCTCCAGGAAAATTGTAGTTTTTCTGAGTACTACATTTTCTACACACACACTGACAGAGTCGACACAACACACCGCAGAAAAGCAAAACAGAAAAATCCATTTTCATAACAGGCTAACTTCTCAGGCTAATTCGCATAATTCTCATCACTCACAATTGTAACAATGTTTATTGTTACAAACTACTGAACTGATTAACTTGAAATTTTGCACATAGATTGTTGCTTAACCGAGGGTGGTTATAGACCAATTTTAAATTCTTCAAGATTTGATACATCAAGTTTCAGTTTGTCAAATTTCAAATATTGTCATGCTTCCAGTTTGTATGGAAGCAGCAGAAGATTTCTCTTAAAAGGGAAATTAGAAGATAGGTATGATTGGGGATCCTTTTCGAATGATAAAAACAGGTTTTCCGTCACAGCCAAATTTTTTCCGCCATTTTGAATCCAACTTCTTTTTTCAATTGGAAGGTGGTCATACTGATTTACTTGAAATGCAGCATATAAATTCTTAATCAACCGAGGATTCTTATAGGCCTATTTTGAATTCTTCTAGATTTCATTACGTACATTTTTAAGAAAGACCCTTGTGAAGCACGGGTTACATGCTAGTTGATTCATACAATAAGTAATTATGAAAAATAATTTCTGACAATAGTGATTCTAGACTTATTTATGAGTATTGATTACATAAGCTTCATCAACAAGTAGACACTGGTTTCATTATTTATATTTATTGATACATTGATAGAAACAATATAATTCTCAACTATGAATGATTGGAAAATGAACAACAGGTTTAAAGCCCAAAACTCTTCCTTTTCCAAATTTAGATAGAAATTGTCCAAAAATAGGTTATGTTTTAACTTCATGATTTTTGTCAAATTTTGAGTCCAAAATATATATAAACTAGGAATTTAGAATTTAGAAAAGTTAAAAACCAAATCAAATGAATATTATAAAAATAATTATAAATTTTGAATATTTATGCATAAAGTTTTACGTGAGTCGTGCAACAAATGACACGTGAATGATCTGTACTTCCTAGACATGATAATAGAGGTTGAGGTAGTCAATACATTGCGTTAAACTACACTTTAAGTCAGTGTTCTACTCATGCAGTGATAATAAATAACTCGCAAGCTTCTTTAGCTGGTTTTCTCCCGGAATTTCTTAGGGCTGAAACACACAAGTAGCCTCACAGATTTATCGTTCCAACAGTGACACTGTTACCAACACCTCGAATAATGTGTGTGCAGTTTGGCGCCAAAAGCAGGAAACCCTTTAGCCAAGAAACATTGTCATCTGAAGCTCTATAGTGAGGTCCACGTTATAATGGCTGTGTTTGAGTAACATTGGTGTTGCTATCCTTGTCTATCAGTCGACAAAGCAAACTGCAAACGTATCAAATCATAGTGTTTATGTATCAAGTTGAGATGATACTGTATCATTTTGATCTGATACTTCATCATGTGAGTTGATACTGTATCATATTGTGTTGACGTGTTCTTGATCGACGTTATAATGGCTGTATTTGAGTAACATTGGTGTTGCTATCCTTGTCTATCAGTCGAAAAAGCAAATTGCAAACGTATCAAATCATAGTGTTATGTATCAAGTTGAAATTATACTGTATCATGTGTGTTGATACTGTATGAAGTGTGGTGATACTGTATCATATTTTGTTGATACTTTATCATGTTGTGGTTGTTCTTGTTCTATAGTGAGGTCCACGTTATAATGGCAGTAAGTTATTCAATAAACATTGGTGTTGCTATCATTGTCTATCACTGGACAATGAAGATACCGCTCTTTTTCCAGCTTTGCAACGTTGCCAGATCGCTTTCTAACAATGTATAAATAAAATAATTGATCAACAAGATATTTAATCTCAATTATATAAATTCATTATGGCATCATTGAAGAATGAATATTTTTGGTGATTGAAATATAGTCAAATATGTTTTAAATTTCAAGCGCTATCCTTCCTTAGCTTTGCAACGTTGCCTGATCGTGTTTCAACAATATAAATATTCAATGAATATCAATCATTAAAATCTATTTTTGAATCATCAAAAAGTATATTTTCTCGATGAATGAAGATAATAATAATATAATATTGATCTTTCTTCATACAAGAATGAACAGTTATGTTACATCAGATAGACCGTTATCAGCTATCCTTTATAGAAGGCAGATGCAAGGCAGAGAATCGGCAACGCTTTCCTCCTATCTTTCTCCAAAGCCATTATAACGTGCACCTCACTGTATATATGATTGATTACTCTAAAGTTTTGTAGTTTACTAGACTCGAACAATTCAAACCTGGCTAGAATATTATTCAACCTCTGAATCCTTCAGTATACACAGAAATGTATCTAGTAATATGTATTGTAAATATGTATCCCGATGTGATCGTACTAATGTAATACGTATTGTAAATATGTATTCAGATTTGAAGTCCAGTGATTGTATCCTATATATATAGTGATAGATATAAGTATATATATTATATCTATATATATATATATATATATATATTATATATATATATATTATATATATATATATTATATATATATATATATATAATATATATATATATATTATATATATATATATATATATATATATATATATTATATATATATATATATATATTATATCTATATTATATCTCACTATATATATAATAGTGAGGTCCACGTTATAATGACAGTGTTTGATTAGCAATAGTTGTATTGCTATCCTTCCCTATCATTCTAAAAAACCGATAGCGCTATCCCTTTCTCGCTTTCCTCTGTTACCAGATCGTGCTTTAACAATGTAGAAATATAATTAATTGACATAATATTTTATCTTTATTATGAAAATAAATCATGAAATCTTTGAGAAATATAATTTCTTGCTCGATAAAATATAATTGATAATTTTAAACGAGGATGAACAGTTAATATTACATCAATAAACCTGTATCAGCCACCGTCTATAGAAGGCATTGACAAGACAAGGATCGGCAACGGTGTTCTGCTATCTTTCTTGATTGACATGATCAAGATGAAATATTATGTTAATCAATTATCAATTCTACATTGTTAAAAGCTGATCTGACAACAGAGTAAAGCGAGAAAGAGATAGTGCTACCCGCTTTGTTAAATGATAGACAAGGATAGCAATACCATTGCTAATCAAACACTGTCATTATAACGTGAACCTCACTATAGAGTATTGTAGTACTGGACTCGTAAAATCTAAACCTGGCTAGAATATTATTCAACCTCTGAAGCCTCCAGTATACACAGAAATGTATCTAGTAATATGTATTGTAAATATGTATCCCGATGTGATCGTACTCCAGATCGTACTAATGTAATACGTATTGTAAATATGTATTCAGATTTGAAGTCCAGTGATTGTATCCTACACTGATATTCACTTGAAACTACTATTATTCCCATATCATGTAATATATCAGCTTCCCATTCTACAATATTGATCGTTTGAAATGAATATTCCACTTCAGGCTTAGATCCAATACAATTAGTATGTATGGACACAACAGCAGTGGAATTTGCCTATAATCAAACCAACATTGTTATTGAAATCTTATGTCCAAACTGAGGCCGAAGCTGAGAGGTTTGCTTTCCAAAATGGATGCAGTCGACATAGATATGTTATATCTATATTATGGATACATATTCATATCTATATTGCAAAATGGATAAAACAGATATAGTATAGATACCTTTACATCTATATAGATATACTCCTGGCCCAGCCCGAGAGGATTTCATTTCAAAATGGATGAAGTAGATATAGATATAGATATATTTATACCTATACAGATATAAGTCTGGCACAGACTATGAGTATTTCATTTGAAAATGGATGAAGTGTATATAGATATAGAGAGATTGATAGATGAATTTCCGATTCTAATTGGATTTTCCAATATATATTATATAGGTATCGAACTGAGGGATTGATGGTTTATACTGAGATTTACCTCAATCGGATACCTAGCATTCCTGGAACAGAACTCCCATGCAACTTATGAATGCTTCTCATAAAACCCATGTTTGGAGTGAATCTGTCGTGGAGGTAGTTTAAAGTCTGTAAATTGTAATCTGATTTCATGCTCTACAATCTCGTAAGTAGTACATTATTGTTTCATCAATTGTTAAAAAGTTATAAGACTTGAAAGAGCGAAAAAATGGAAGAAATACTGGTTTTTCAAAAATGCATCATTTAAAAAAATAAATATCTCGAGAAGTATAAGATTTATCGAAAAAGTCTACCAGACAAAACTAGTAGGAAACTAGTAGGAAAAACTCTACCAGACAAAACTAGAAGAAGTATAAGATTTATCGAAAAACTCTACCAGACAAAACTAGTAGGAAACTAGTAGGAAAAACTCTACCAGACAAAACTAGAAGAAGTATAAGATTTATCGAAAAACTCTACCAGACAAAACTAGTAGGAAAAACTCTACCAGACAAAACTAGAAGAAGTATAAGATTTATCGAAAAACTCTACCAGACAAAACTAGTAGGAAACTCTACTAGACAAAACTAGTAGGATTCTACCAGACGAAACTAGTAGGTAAACTACTAGTTTACCAGACAATACTAGTATCAAGCTCCATTTTTATGTAGTTGATTATGTCAATAGAACACATTGTTCCCAAGATATAAGCATGTAAGTAGTAAGTGGAATATGCAACTTTTAAACCACCCTCATCCCTTCAGCACATGATGTAGGGGTTGGGATTTTTGATATGCTCACCTCCAAACTAGTCTCAACAAAGCTGTAAAGTCGAGAAGAGTGTTCCAAACATTACCTCCAAATTTCATTGTCATCTGATCTATTGTTGCTGAACAGAAAATTTCACTCTCAACACTAAAACTGCTGCAACAGTCGTAGGGAAATGCGTAGAATAGTGGAAATATACATCAAATTGGAGATTTTTTAATGCTCTATCAGCACTGATTTTTTCATCAATCGTTCAAAAATTATAAGGCCGAAAAGATGAAAAAATTGGAGGCAGGAGTGTTTTTTCAAAACATGTCTCACTTTCAAGAGCGGATATCTCAGAAACTATGAGAGATATGGAAAAAATGTAAAGGACAAAACTTGTTGGTAATTGTGTAAACTTGATTGAATACAAATGTTTATAAGATGCATAGTTTCCGAGATATATGCGAAAATGAAAAAATGCAACTTTCAAACCACACACCCCCACCCTTCTAGCACATGGGGTAGGGGTGAGGACTTTTGATATGTTAATCCTCTTACTATCCTTAAAAGAGCTGTGGAGTTGAAAATTGTCTTCCAAACCTTTCCCTCTATAATCTTTCGTTGACTGGACTACATCTAGTTTTAAGCACCCATACCATTTTCATGTGTAAAAATATACTGATTATTTGATAAATTGCGATCAAATTCTGTAAATTAATTATATTTCTAGATTTTTAACGTTGTTTTCCACATCTGGAAACGTTGCAGAGCTGGAAAAGGATAACGTTATCTGCTTTGTCCAACGATAGACAAGGATAGCATCATCAATGTTGATCAAACACTGCCATTATAACGAGGACCTCGCTTTATAGAGAGAGAGCCTGAAATTATTCAGCCCAAATTATTCGACAACATTTGCCTAAAATTATAATGCCCTGTGATGGATGGGAAAACAAGTATTTGGCTGAAATGAGGCTTTCTGGATGCACAAGCCTAGATTACAGCCTCAACAAAGGTCATTTGACATTATTAGGGCCCACAGAGCATGGAGAACAGCCTAACCGTAGTGCAAACAGAGCAAATTAATATTTGTGCAACCCTATATGCGCCACTCTGCTCCCAGTCTAAACATTAACAATTATTCTCTGCACGGTATTGAGTAACGTTATAACAGAATGCAGTGTATCATATCTGGTTATCGAGAGTATTATTGATTTGGATAGCTTTTGTGGAAATGAAATACGCGGCAAACTAAATTGTGGCAATAACTGAATTGTATTCCTGAAATAATACACTACTTGTAAAAAGTATCTCAGATTTGGCTGAAATTTGCACCATAGTTAAAGCTTGACCTGAGAAATGTCGGAGCCAAATTTGGCACCCCCAGCTATTTGGCAGCCCAGCACATACAGAGTGAGTTATGAAGCTGCAAACATAAAATTCTCAAATTTTCAAATGGTCATATTATCTCCTGAACGGTAAGGAATTTTGTAAATCTGATTCCAGATTCGTGTTCCTTGCATCAAAGACCATAAGATCACGAAGTTTGAGCGATTTTTACTTTAAAAAAAAAAATTGAGAAAAACCATTGACTAACCAACGTGGAACACACTGTGACAACTCAAATTCAAATACAATAGAAATTTCTGAATAAAAATATAAATCCGAGTACCTTTTTCAAATTATTTCGTCACATGATTGTTTCGACTACTAATGCCGTTTTCAAGTCATTTTTCATACTCATTTTAGTTGGAAATGACATTAGTAGCCGAAACATGTCTTGACGGAATAATTATTTAAAAATATTCATATTTCTATTCACATCAAAAAGTAGCCCCAAAGAAAAAAGACAATAGAAACTTCTTACACTGTTGTTCGTGGGATGTAGTGTTGTTTATCCTCAATGGAACACTGGATGTTGGCTGGAAATAACCCAAATTTATAGAAAAATTTGCAGGTAACCCGTGCTCCGTGGTCTAAACATGACAAACTGAATACTGGACTTACTGAAATATTGATGTATTTTAAATAGGTCTATAAAACATCCTCAATAAATCGAGAATCTATGTGGGGAAATTCAAGTTAATCAGTCCAGCAGTTCAGACGTGACAATGTATCATTCTTGAATTTCCTATCCCGTAAGTGTATAAGTCTTTTTTCTTTATTATATAATGAACTAGCAGGTAACCCGTGCTCCGCAATGGTCTAATATGAAACATGACAAACTGAATACTGGACCTACTGAAATCTTGATGTAGTTGAAATAGGTCTATAACATCCTCGGTAAATCAAGAATCTATATGGGGAATTTCAAGTGAATCAGTCCAGTAGTTCAGACGTGATGATGCGTCATTCGTGAATTTCCTATCCCATACGTGTATAAGTCAATTTATTCCTTTATTATATTATTCATTTCTTCGTGGATTATGGAGAACTGCCTTAAGCCTGGTTTTCACTGGTAGCGTTAGTGGTCGAGTAACTGGCATACTAACTCTACCGAGCTCACTCTACTCTACTCCCTTGGAGTAACTGTTTTCACTACAATTGAGGATAGTGGGTAAAGTGTGTTGTCTAGTGGACAGAACCAGCCTTATGTCAATACTCTACTCTACTCTACTCTACTAGCTCGAGACTGTTTTCATCAGCATAGTAGTGGTAGAGTAGAGTGGGAAGCGGTGGTGGGGGAAGGCAAGTAGTAGAGTACTATCCCACGGTGCTATTCCACTCTACTCTACTAAAAACTAGTACTCTACCATGAACGTTTTCATTGTGAGAGTTCACAAGATAGTTAGTACTTGCTCAGGGAACTCTACCACTAACTCTACTTGTGAAATCCAGGCTTCTGTTTTGATTATTGAATATTTTTATATTTCATTGATTTTTTATTCATACTTCATGTTTAGTACTCTACTCTTCCATGACTCTACTATACCATGAACGTCTTCGTTGTGAGGGTTCACAAGATACTTAGTACTTGCCCAGGTAACTCTATTTGTGAAAACCAGGCTTCATGCATTTTTTTATATCTCTCATTACTTCATGACTGAGTTCAACCTTTTTTTCAAACTCCTATGATGTACCTTCAAACGTGATGGGAGTTTTCCAACCTTTGTAATAACGGTTATAGCTTCGAGTTGAACACCGTATCTGTATCAGAAACTTTTAAATATGCCAGTTTCATATTTCTATTCAAATTAGTTCCAATACTATCGTAGACAGAAAAATAAGTCCGCTACAAGACTCAAAAGCTCGGGAACTTTTCAACTTTTCAAATGCACAATATTTCTGGAAGCTGCAACTTACAACATACTATGTACTTTTTGTTGGCAACTTCTGTTACTTTTATAGTCACTCAATGAATTCAAAATACCCATCGTGTTTCTTCAGATTTTTAAAAAAACTTTCCAGCTTCTGAAGTTTTTTCTGCAAACTTCCAGACGAATCAGTACTGTCGGCAAGTTTGTATATCAAAGACTCCCGTCTCGATATCAATGAAAATTATTGAATAATTTAAAAGTTTCCGATGTTTTGGAGCATGCGAATCATTTTCCAATTATCTGAGCGTTTGCTTTATTGAATTCATCTTGGAGAATGAAATTCCAATTGGAAAAAATCGTACTGTAAACTGTAGCTTGAATGGAAAAGAATACTATGACTTATGTTAATATTTCCTATTCTATTGATGATAATGAGAAATATTTCTCCCATGTTTGGTTATGAAGCATCTGAATTTAAAAATCTACTTTGTGAAAATAATTAAAGACTGACCATTTTGTGAAGTGAACAACTACAAGACTTAACTTATTTCGGACTATGTGTAACCTTATCTTAATTTGGGAGAGGAATAGCACAAGGTTACCTTATTTTTTCTCTCCCTATCATTTCTATGATGTACTTATTGTATGAATCAATAAAGAATTGAATAATTGGAATCAATAAAAGAATGTTGCCTCAATAAGGAGAGGATTATATTCAAAATTTTGGAAAGTTTTATGATGTTTGAAATAATATGCCACTTGATCGCTTACTCATCATAAGAGTTTTCGCTTGCTTTTTTTAGGCCCTTATGTAGATATTCGGTTTGAAAACGGAAAAATGTCAGCTGATCGTTTAAACCCCAAATGAAACACATTATGATAAATGCAACCATATCTACAAGTAAACGAGGTTCACCGTTTAACGTAGATTTAGCATGATCCCCTAAATCTTAAGAAATTGACTTTCAAAATAGCCTGGTTTTCACTAGTTGAGTTAGTGGTCGAGTGATAGGCATACTAACTCTACCGAGCTAACTCTACTCTACTTACTTGGTCGAGTAACTGTTCTCACTACAATTGAGAATAGTAGGTAAAGTGTGTTGTCTAGTGAACCGAACTAACCTTAAAAACTACTCTACCCGACTCTACTAGCTCGAGACTGTTTTCATTAGCATAGTAGTGGAAGAGTTGGGTGAGAAGCGGTGGTGGGGGAAGGCAAGTGGTAGAGTACTATCCCACGGTGCTATCCCACTCTACTCTACTGAAAACTAGTACTCTACCATGAACGTTTTCATTGTGATAGTTCACAAGATAGTTAGTACTTGCCCAGGGAACTCTACCACTTAATCTACTTGTGAAATCCAGGCTTCTGTTTTGATTATTGAATATTTTTATATTTCATTGATTTTTTATTCATACTTCATGTTTAGTACTCTACTCTACTAGAAACTAGTACTCTACCATGAACGTCTTCGTTGTGAGGGTTCACAAGATACTTAGTACTTGCCCAGGTAACTCTATTTGTGAAAATCAGGCTTCATGCATTTTTTTATATCTCTCATTACTTCTTGACTGAGTTCAACCTTTTTATAATTTCTTTCAAACTCCTATGATGTACCTTCAAACGTATGGGAGTTTTCCAACCTTTGTAATAACGGTTATAGCTTCGAGTTGAACACCGTATCTGTATCAGAAACTTTTAAATATTCCAGTTTCATATTTCTATTCAAATTAGTTCCAATACTATCGTAGACAGTAGAAGAAGTCCGCTATACAAGACTCAACAGACTGGGAACTTTTCAACTTTTCAAATGCACAATATTTCTGGAAGCTGTTCGCTGCAACTTACAACATACTATGTACTTTTTTGTTGGCAACTTCTGTTACTTTTATAGTCACTCAATGAATTCAAAATACTCTTCGTGTTTCTTCAGATTTTTAAAAAAACTTTCAAGCTTCTGAAGTTTTTTCTGCAAACTTCCAGACGAATCAGTACTGTCGGCAAGTTTGTATATCAAAGACTCCCGTCTCGATATCAATGAAAATTATTGAATAATTTAAAAGTTTTCGATGTTTTAGAGCATGCAAATCATTTTCCAATTATCTGAGCGTTTGCTTTTTTGAATTCATCTTGGAGAATGAAATTCCAATTGGAAAAAATCGTACTGTAAACTGTAGCTTGAATGGAAAAGAATACTATGACTTTAATATGTTAATATTTCCTATTTTATTGATAATAATGAGAAATATTTCTTCTATGTTTGGTTATGAAGCATCCAAATTAAGAAATTTACTTTGTGAAAATAATTAAAGACTGACCATTTTGTGAAGTGAACAACTACAAGACTTAACTCATTTCGGACTATGTGTAACCCTATTGTGTAACCCTTTGGGAGAGGAATAGCACAAGGTTACCTTATTTTTTCTATCCCTATCATTTTGATGATGTACTTACTGTATATGAATCAAAAAAGAATAGATAACAGGAGTGAATAGGAGAATGTTGCCTCAGTAAGGAGAGGATTATATTCAACATTTTGGAAAGTTTTATGATGTTTGAAATAATATGCTACTTGATCGCTAACTTATCATAAGAGTTTTCGCTAGCTTTTTTTAGGCCCTTATGTAGATATTCGGTTTGAAAATGGAGAAATATGTGATCGAGATTAATAGTTTGATTATTAATAAATTTATAATAGTTTAGGATTGAGATATATATGGCTCTTTATTTTAGTTCCTTGTGTTTCTAGTTTTAGGTATCCTTAGACCTTCTGCATATTTTTCACAAATTGCAATTACTGTAAATAGAAATTTAAATTCTCCAAAATTGCAAGACCAACGTTGTATAATAATCAATTTCAAATATCCAATGAATATTATACAGAGTGTTTACGAACTCTAAATTTATAGATTGCGATGAAAGATACATTTTCATCCTCCGGGGATTGGAAGACCGACGTATAGTTAATAATTTCAAATATTCAATGAATTTTATATAAATAGAACTAAGGACTTCTGCTACTGAAAAATATTGACCGAAGAACTAAAAAAAAAATTAATGTTGTAGTTTTTAAAGATCAATGCACCTAGCACATCATCGTTCAAGTTATATATTTGTAAAAGAGATTACTCTCTCAAACTTGCATTGCATTACAAATCTAGAATGCAATGAACCGATCATTGTCAACACATTAGCTCGGACTACAGACGCAATAAAGGTAATTTCAAAAACAGCAATAACTCTAAATATCTAAACGAACATTTACTTGAGATTCCTATGTTTTAATTGTCAGTGAGGGTAGTTAATTTGAGTGGAGTGAACTGAAAATCCACTTAAAGTGATAGAAATTGTAATTGAAACCTCTAAATGACAAGTGAGTTTGAATTTAATTCATAGCAACTAAGAACTAACTGTTACTATATTATAACTATCTATAATAGAATGTAATAGAAGTAACAAACTAACCAATCGAACGTAATAGAACTGTAATAGAACTATCTAAAATAGATTATAATAGAAATTAGAAACTAACTAATCAACCATAATAGAACTGTTACTAATCTCACTGACTCTTATTCTCTTTCCCTACTTTTCTACCTCAGTATTTCTCTCTCTTACTGTGTCTCTCTCTCACTCACTTTCTCTCCCTCTCTCTCTCTCTCTCTCTTCTCCTTCTCTTTCCCTACTTTTCTACCTCTGTATTCCTCTCTCTCTCACTGTGTCTCTCTCTCTCCCACTCACTCACACACACACTCTCTCTCTCTAACTGTAATCAGAGAGGAAGGATAAGCTTATGTGTCTCTATTTGTTTGTCTCTGCTATGTTAGAATGTGAGATGCAGTGAAAATAACGTATAAAGTAACAGCTAGTAGCTGAATTTATTTCAAGTAAAGATTGTAAATAAGGTAATTATTGTGGGTTATTGAACGAGCTAATAGCTACATCGTTATCTCCCACACACTGGAATGGAGCCAAGTGCAATAGTTTCAGATTAATTTTATGATGTTTTTTCTTGGTTAGTAGGTGAAAACTGCAATAAGGCTACATTTTTTAAGTGTGCTACTTTCCCCGGGGAATTTTAATAGTTTTCAATATTTTGAAATCTGTGAATGAAAAGTGAGGGCTATAAGTATGTTTTTTCATTCCCAATCATTCATGAGTATTTGTTTTTATCATTGTGGAATAAATAGATAAATTGATATAAATGCTAGTATACATTTTCAGGATGAAATTTCCCATAAAATCAAAGTTATGAAGTATTCGACTAGAGAAAAAATTGATTTCCCTCGATTCAACAGTAAAAGGATTTAGCACTGAAGGATATTTTTATGTAAATCTGTGAGTTTATTCTTTTTTATACTGTTGTACAATGTACACTCCAATTACATTCATAGATCACTCATATCAAGTTATCAAAAATCAAACCACAACCACAATAGTGTATTGTTTCTCTACTGCATTCCACAGTGATATTAACACAAAACCATAGTTAATATCGGGGCACCGAGCTTCGCTCGTTATTTATTTATTGATAAACAGAACACAATTCTTCAAAATCATAGGAGAAGGACTAACTGGCACAGCCCAAAACTGTTTCTTCCCCGAATTTTGATTTATACACTATAAATGGTCCAAAAAATAGGTTATGCTCCATACACTTGAATTCAGTCCAAATATTTGGAAACAGAAAAGTTCTAATTCAGATTGTTTACAAACCAAATTGAATAACAAAATAACAATCTCCAATCACTTGAAACTGTAAAATAATGATTACCTTTGAATATTATGATATTATTTATTTTATTTTTTTTACAAAGAAGCACTGATTGGAAGAGAAAAACTAAGGATACTCCTTGTACTATTTCTCTCCCAAATTTAGATAACATTTTAAAAGTCCAAAATAGGGTTATGATTTCACTTTACTAAAATTTAGTTCATTTTCACTCAAAAAAAACGAAAACTAAGATTTTTAAATTTGACGGTTTATATACCATCTCATGTTAACAAATCAGATTATTTTGTTCGAGTCAATATTAAAATTTCTAGATTTCCTGCGATATACGGTAAGCTAATTGATTACACAGCTGATCTCCCACACAGGCACACGCAACTTCTGTTATCGACAGACGACGAAATTATCATTTGTTTACCGAAGGATGAATTATCCTTTTCATGTCCTTCAGCGAGTTTTCCCAGGGATAAGACCTTGTGCAATCGAATTTTTATATCATAAACCTACTATGTTCCAAATTTTGTCAAAATCTTTAGAGCCGTTTTCTAGATCCGTTGGATATAAATAAATATAAATAACCAGCAAATATAAAAATATATACATAACTTCTTTCGATAACTTCTGTTATCGACAGACGACGAAATTATCATTTGTTTACCGAAGGATGAATTATCCTTTTCATGTCCTTCAGCGAGTTTTCCCAGGGATAAGACCTTGTGCAATCGAATTTTTATATCATAAACCTACTATGTTCCAAATTTTGTGAAAATCTTTAGAGCCGTTTTCTAGATCCGTTGGATATAAATAAATATAAATAACCAGCAAATATAAAAATATATACAGATATTAAACAGAAATTGCTCGCTTAATATAATACAATTTTTAATTTAATATTGATACAATTGAAATTTCCTAGTCTTTTTCATTCAATAATATAATAGGATAGTTTTATAATAATATAATGAAGGAAAGAAGTGGCTTATTACACGTACGAAATAGAAAATTTACGAATGACCTATCATCATGTCTGAACTACTGGACTGATTAACTTGAAATTTTGCATATAGATTCCAAATTTACCGAGGGTGGTTATAGACTTATTATAAAATCTTCAAGATTCCAGTAGGTCGAGTTTTTAGTTAGACCCTTGTAGAGCACGGGTCACTGCTAGACTATGAATAGAAAATAATAGGTATATATTGAGCAAATTCTCTTACTCAAATCTCAAACCCTGACACGATTCCTTCACGGTTATTTTTCTTCCTTCACTATTCGCTCTTTCTCACTCACTCTCTCTCTGATAGAGAGAGATCTTGTAGAGAGTGAGTGGGAAGGATATTTTGAATATTCCTTCCAAAGAATGGACATTGATATGTCTAAAGCTCCGCCAATTTATGTAGATGCATAAAGCAATATTATTTTTATATTTTATAATACCAATTGCTTTTTTCATATCGTATGCAGTTGAAAATCATTTTCTTAGTCTATATTATGTAAATTCATCTATAATTTTGCTGTATTGTAAGCTATTGTATATAAGTGTAAAAGCCAGTATATACACAGTTTTATTTGATCTTATCCATTCCTCAATCTCGCAATTTATTTTTTTGCTCCGGCTTGTATTGGCAACAAAATTATAGGAACAAGATCTATTATCCTCTGTGATAAGTAAGTGAATTGTCCTCTACATACAGTCAAATCCATCCTGTCTTGATGGAATGTTTCTCTAGTAGGACGTAAATTTAAATTCAAGTTTCTTTCACAAAGAAGAAATTTATTTTTATTCTTCTTAATATCGATTTTTTTATGTACAGCTGTCGAACAGTTAGTACTTTGAATTCATTGAAAAGATCGCTTGTAGGATAAAGTCTGGGTTTGCCTAGAATTGTTTGAATAATATATTCTTGAATTACGAAAGGTTTTTGAAAATGTGTGTTCAAGGCTCCACCCCAAACTCTTATTCCATATCGTAAAACTCTTGATTGACATTTCCATAACTGAATCTCTCACCAACACAATAGACCAGCTTTTTGCCACACAATTAGAAATTACAGTGAGTTGATGCTCTCCATTATGGATCCTCCCTACCTTCCATGGACAAATCCAATTAACCTGAGTTGTTTTATCGAAGGTGAGAGGGTGGGGGCTGTGAGGTCAATCACCCTACCTCTTTTTAAAACCTTCCCAACTCAAATTTGACCCCTGCTATCGCAACAAGCCACAATTTGAGTGACCACACTAATTTCAAAATTTCAACAAAGTTGAGGTTTATGTTAAGGTGCGTACATTCGCGCCGCGAACATGAGCAATTCACTTTCAATCAGCTGACTATTTCTGTATTTTTACAGAAACGGTAAGATACAGAATGATATAAAAAGCTTGGCATCAGCTGATTAAAAGTGAATTGCTCATGTTCGCGGCGCGTATATCTGTACGCAACTTATGAGTTCCATTTGGAGTATAGCTCTCTATGGGTCCGAAACGATAAAGATACTCTCTTTAAAACTGATATAAGAACTACTATATTCAATCTTCCCACATTCTAAATAGTTTTTGTATTTTAGCTCTTCAAGTCATTAAAATTTTTGGGCCAAGCCTGTTGTTCCTTCCTAATCATATTTGCATGATTTGTGATTCTATCTACGAATAAATGAATAAATATAAAGTACTTTATCATTATCAAATATGATAAGTTGCATCATAAAATAAACAATCATAGATGGTTATACTACAGTACGATACCGAGGTCCACATTATAATGTGTTGCAGTATTATTCTTTTAAATTGATGTTGCTATCCTTGTCTATCATTCGACAAAGCAGACAGAGCTATCCTTTCCTAGTTCCGCAACGTTGCCAGATCAATTTTTAACAATGTAGAAATATAATTCATTAACAAAATACTCAATCTCAATTGCCAAAGTTTATAATTCATCATTGATAAACAATTATATTTCCTGAAGAATAAAATATAATAGATTATTTCAAACAAGGATGAACAGTTGATATTTCATCAGATGTTAGATGTACCATATAAGGTAGAGAATAGATATATCCCATGGTTTAGAGCATTCATGTTTCAAATTTCACTGTTAACTCAATCCGATATTTCACGTAATTACATTCGTGTAGCTCTGTGACGCTGGTAGTCTCTTATACTATGCCGTTCTTACACTCTCACCTGGCCAAATAGATTTTATGATATGAGATATTGTGGTATTTCTCCATAATTGAAAGAATAAGACAACAACAACGTCTTATTCTCTTAGTAATAAAAGACACTAGTGGACAGTAATCGGCTTGAGTTAACAAAAAATCGGCTTGAAATTTGAAACATAAATAATTATCTAAACCCCGGATATCTTCCTATGCTATCTTTTCTTCATGGTTCTACACTACTGTACTAGTTAACATTGTTGCCAACTGAACAAACAGACAATACCTAATGCTGAAACCAAACATGGATTTGGAAGATTTTATCTCAGTACTAATAATATGGTTGAGATGTTTCCCTCAGTTTGTAAATCACCACTAAACCTATTTCAACAGGACAACATGGCATCTTTCCAATTCTGGATTTGAACCCTTTTCTATCCACTCACTTTCTCTTGATTTCTCTCTTCCCACAGCTTCCATCAAGGTCTCTCTTTCCACCTTGTTTTCTCACTATTCCACTCATTCTCTCATCATTCCACTTTAATCTCCTTCCACAATCTGATACTTTGTATAGTCAGGTCCACGTAATAATGATAGTGGAGAAAGATAGATCAACGTTGCCGATTCTCTGTCTTGTCAATGCCTCCCATAGACGGTAGCTGATACCAAGGATGAGCTATACACTACTCTTGAGCTAATACAGGTTCATCAATGTAATATTAACTGTTCATTCTCGTTTAAAATAGTAGATTATATTTTATAAAGCAAGAAATTATATTTTTCAATAATTTCATAATGAATTTCCATTATAAAGATGGAATATATTGTTAGTTGATTATCAATTCTACATTGTTAAAACATAATCTGGCAGCAGAGCAAAGCGAGAAAGAGATAGCACAATCTGCTTTATTGAATGATAGACAATGATAATCAAACACTGCCATCATAACGTGGACCTCACTATAGATCAATCTTTTCTTCCTTTCATCTGAAACATTTTTAATTCCATCGTCTTCCTTCTCAAATCTTGTTAATTATCTATTCATTCACTTTAATAATACTTGACTTGTTTTTAGATGATGGTCATTCATGGTATTGTTAACGACACAAAAATGATGACTCCAATATCCTGTTTTTCAGGCCTCTGACGTGACCTAACGATTGCTTTTTAGGCAGCCGGGACCGACGGCTTAACGTGTCCATCCGAAACACGGAAATGGCCCGACATAAATATCTTGTACTTTATCGGAATCCTTGTTTTATATTTCTCTGACTCGTTCACTCACTCACTCTCCCTCTCTTACCCGGTCGTGTGTTAATGGGGAGGATATTTCATATCATTTTCAAAGAATCGACAGTTATTTGTTGAAACACCGCCGATTTATGAAGAGTTACATTACAATTTTATATTATCGTTATTCCAATTGCATTTAATCTTTATTCTCATTGATTAATTTTTTAACTTTGTGAAATTCGTTGAATAATTAGCATTACCGTCACTTAATGTAAATTAGTGTATAAGCCAGTAAATATTGTAGAATACATAAACTAGTGTAGTTCTGTGAACAGTAGACCTCGCGCACAGTGAGTTACATTGACCTGTTGTTATGTTTTCTCGAAAATTAATAAATAATTTATCAATTGGAAATGTCTAGAAGAATCCTAAATAAACATAGAGTTTTCTGTCCTATATCGTACCGTGACGTGTCGTCCCGGAATGTGAGTGTGAGCGCTGTTATCAGGTCTGGTTGCAACTGTCTACAACGTTAATGGAAAGATACATTTTCAAGATGTTCGATGTTTTTGAACGGGTAGTATTATAGTCCACTAGACAGCTGATTTATGATGAATAATTCTATAGTCTGATTTTTACAGTAATATTGACGTATGAAGGAGGCTCCTTTTTCCTTTTATATTATCCTTGAAATGCAAAATTTCCAAAAAAACTTGTATATACGTCGACGCGCAATTTAAAAAGGAACATACCTGTCAAATTTTATGAATATCTATTACCGCGTTTCGCCGTAAATGCGCAACATATAAACATTTAAACATTGAGAGAAATGCCAAACCGTCGACTTGAATCTTAGACCTCACTTCGCTCGGTCAATAAAGAAATCTAATCTAATCTCTCTCTCTCTCTCTCTATCTCTTACTCTTTCTCTTTCCACTCATTCATTGAATAGCAGAACAGTCTGAGCCTCTTGAGACAGTAACGCTTGAACTCTACTGCTGGCTTTTTGCAAATTCACAGTCTGCTTTCAAATATTTCTGAAGAGCTACTTCAATCTAAGGTTGTACCACTACTCCTCCTCCTCCTCCACCTCCTCCTCCTCCTCTTTCTCCTCCTTCTTTGTTTTCAAGCGACAGCATGGCAACACTGTAAAATAATGCAGCATCCCACGGCTAGCAAGGCGTAGCGTAATTGAGGAATTTTGTCAGTTCCCTGCTTCTTTATGTAAAGTTCCCTGATAAATAACTTGCAATCACCCGTTTTACACTTGTTTACTCTCCCTCCCACGATGGTACATTGTCTAAGGCCCGGTTGCACAAAAGCCGGTTAAATTATAACCGTGATTATTCAATTCAATTCAATTCAGTTTATTTCCGAAAAACATAATACACGAATAAGAAATACAATATACAACATATTTTGGAATCCTCCTACAAGACTATCCATCTGTGTGTAGGGGGAAAGTTCCACTTTATACATAATAAGCTTAATCTGCTCATAGAAGTAAATAATAGAGAATACACTTATATTATGGATGTATGTTAATATTCTGATTATAAAATAGATATTACATTGTGCTGATGTATATTTAAGAATGAGTATGTAGAAATATGTATGTAGGAATAAGTATACTTAATACATTGATTGATTAATAGAATAAATTGAGAAGAAAAAAACAATATTTTATTGAATACCGCAGTGGCAGGGATTCCAGAAATTCTCAGAAGAGAGAATGAAATTCGATTAATTTAACGAGAACCAATCTGATTAGGCTTTTTTGATAAGACGGCTTCTCTGATTGGTTCTCTTGGAATTAATCACGATAGAAATTCAACCAGCTTTTGTGCAACCAGGACAAAGAATTGACAATATTATGACGTATGAAATTCAAGAAATGAGCTGGATATAATCCTGGCAATGAATGTAGATGAATTTAATAATTCCACTTTCAAATCTATGAATTCATGACTTATTCCATGACACATCAACGAAATGACAATGGCATCTTGATCTATCTGTGAATAGTTGATCTATGAGAGATTCAGTTGAAAATAAGGTAGCATGGAAATCAATAAGGACAAATTTATGTTTATTACACATGTTTATTACACCATACTATGTTGTGATCATTAAGGATCCTGCAAAATTCAGCAATGTCTGGAGATTCGCTGAAATAGTATATTTCGCATCTAGAGCAGAAAATGAGATTTTTCCGGCTGGAAATCGGTTTTCAAGTCCGAGGTCGTAGGCCGAGGACTGGAAAAGATTGAGAGCCGGAAAAACATTTTGACCGCGGTGCGAACGCTATTTTGGCACACACAAAAAATAAATAATATTATATGAGAATAGTTATTTACTAAGCTGAAGTGAGAGGTGATAGCTCTAGCAAATCTAAGGTAATCTGATGTCCAAGTAATTTTTTTATTCAGATTTGTCTAAATAACCTAAAAGATGATGTTCAATTATGTGGGAGTTGAGTTTATACTTTTTATTCTTTCAAATGACAATAAGATGATATTATTATAAATATTTTAATTATTGAATAATTAACACAAATAATGAGAAGTTTTTCGATCTCCTTTTTGCAAATTCACAGTCTGCTTTCAAATATTTCTGAAGAGCTACTTCAATCTAAGGTTGTACCACTACTCCTCCTCCTCCTCCTCCTCCTCCTCCTCCTCCTCTTTCTCCTCCTTCTTTGTTTTCAAGCGACAGCATGGCAACACTGTAAAATAATGCAGCATCCCACGGCTAGCAAGGCGTAGCGTAATTGAGGAATTTTGTCAGTTCCCTGCTTCTTTATGTAAAGTTCCCTGATAAATAACTTGCAGTCACCCGTTTTACAATCACCGTTTACTCTCCCTCCCACGATGGTACATTGACTAAGGCCCGGTTGCACAAAAGCCGGTTAAATTATAACCGTGATTATTCAATTTAATTCAATTCAGTTTATTTCCGAAAAACATAATACACGAATAAGAAATACAATATACAACATATTTTGGAATCCTCCTACAAGACTATCCATCTGTGTGTAGGGCGAAAGTTCCACTTCCTACATAATAAGCTTAATCTGCTCATAGAAGTGAATAATAGAGAATACACTTACATTATGGATGTATTATTAATATTCTGATTATAAAATAGATATTACATTGTGCTGATGTATATTAAATCAAATCAAATGAATCAATCAAATCAAATTTATTTATTTACCAATTCACTAGAAATTCACAAAATAACACTTATCAACTAATATACATTGGTGTGGCTGGAAAAAGAAGCCTTGAGCTCCAGCCACGAGTTCGAAAATATTCTTTAAATTATTTGTACATTTGCCGTGATAATATTTTAAAATACAAACTAAAAGATAGTAAACCAAAAACCAAAAATATGTATAAATAAAAACAAAAATCAATTCTTGAATCAAAAATCAACAAGCCCAATTTCATATAATAATAATAATAAAAAAAAAATTCTTTTTTCAGGTACCTAATCAAAAAAAAAAACCAAGTTTAAATTGAGCGTGTTAAAAACAAGTTATAATTATAGTAATTTAGTTTTCTATTTTAAAAAAGTAATTCTCTTTTACCCAGGATCTTATTTTATTTAATTTATTACTTGTAATTTTATCCCTAATGAAATCGTCTGGTATTCTATTTATTAGCTTATCGCTCTGGAACTTGAATTGATGATTGCTGGTTGTCAATGCAGTGAAATTTATACTGTAAGCACTTACACTTGCTGGTCTTAAATTGTAAGTGACATTGCGTTGAGTAAATAGATGTGTATTTTTATTTATGAATATAATTAAGTTTGTTATGTACGTTTGGCGAAGCGTTGGTAAGTTTATCTCATCAAATATTAGTCTGCTAGGATAGCGTCTTGGTCTTCCTAGCGCAGCCCTGATGATATGCTTTTGAATAGTAAAAAGTTTATTGAAATGGGTGTCAAAGGCTGCTCCCCATACTTCTATATTGTAGTGGAAGATTGAGTGAGCATATGCATTGTAAATTGTTCTGAGAATGTTCAAGTCTTTCAATTGATTAATTTTGTAAAATATTGTAATCAAGTATTTTAATTTATAACAAAGATTTTGGATGTGAATGTCCCATTTAATATGCTGATCAATCGTAATTCCTAAATATTTCATTGACTTAACTCTTTCTATAGTTGAACAAGTACAGTTGGGAGTGTCGCAGTTATGATTATGTATTATTAGTTTTAAATGTTCTGAAGGTTGACCGCTTCTATTAGGCGAAAAGTTATATATTTAGTTTTTATTGTATTTAATGTTAGAATATGACTTTTTAACCACGACTTGACCACTGAGAGACCGCGATTTGCACAGTTGAATGTTTCATCCCAAGTTGAGCCAGAAAAGATTAAAGCAGTGTCATCGGCAAAAGATAGAGCAATACCATTCGGAATGCGTAGTTTCAATAAATCATTCACATAAATCAAAAACATAAGAGGCGATAGTACAGTGCCTTGTGGCAGACCATAATCTTTAATAATCTGGATATCAGTTTCCAAAATTTGGGTTCGATCCTTCAAATAGCTTGCGAATAGTTTTTTTGCTATCCCCCTTATTCCACTATTTTCCAACTTGTTTAATAAGATAGAATGTGGTATTGTATCGAACGCCTTCGCTAAGTCACAGAATACAGCAAGTGTTTTTTTATTACTATTGAAATTTTTGTCGATTATACTTGTCAAATGTAACACAGCATCCTTGGTAGATTTACCTTTTTGGAATCCATACTGGTTGCCCTCAATAAATTTATTTTTTTCAAGAAAATTCAACAGTCTTGCTTTTATAATTTTTTCCATGATTTTAGACAAGTTGCTGAGTAGACTAATAGGTCTATAATTTTGTGGATCATCAAGTTTATTGGATTTAGGAATCGGTTTTATTAAGGCTACTTTAAATTTTCTGGGAAAATATCCTAGTAGAAAGCATCTATTAACTATGAATTCAAGAGGACAAACAATATAGTTTGAAATTTTCTTTAGACATATGCTACTTATGCCATCCGCACCTGGAGAAGAGTTTGGTTTTAGCTCATGAATGTATTTATTTATTTCTGTAACATTGGTTGGGCTTAGAAAAAAGCTATGTAAGGTTCTAGGTGAGATTGTTTCGGGAATTTCAATTATATTATTTTGAATTAGGTTTTTAGCATATTTCTGGCCTACTGTTGCAAAATGTTTATTTAGTACGACAGCTTCAATTCTAGCTTCAAATTCTTTAGTTTTGGTTTTGGTAATTTCTTTTATGCAATCCCAAGTTTTCTTAATATTACCTTTATAATTGAGAAACTTTTGATTATAGTATTCAATTTTTGCTTTTTTGATCAAAATGTTCAGAGTGTTTCTATATCGCTTATATTCCTCCTTCAATCTAATATTAAATGGTTCTTTAGTCAGTTTCCTATGCATCTTGTCTCGCTTTCTTATAGAATTAATAATGCCCTGACTTATCCATGGCTTCAGTGGTTTTCTTTTATGAGGTATCTTAAAAGATCGTGAGCTAAGTTTAATGTGGTCCGTGAGTGTATTTATAAAAGCATCCACTAACTCATCAATGTCTTCAGTATTGCTATTAAATATCTTATCCCATCTTTCTTCTTCTAAGCTACGACATAATTATCATAATCAATTTTGACTATATCATTAGTCGATGAAATACTCTTAGTTTTTATGTTATTCTGATTTAAATGGATGGTTGTGCAAAAATGATCAGTAATATTTGATTCGATTACAGTTGCTAATATGTTTTCAGGATTTATATTCTTATCTTTGAGAAATATATGATCAATACATGTCTTAGTATTATTTTGAATTCTTGTTGGTATATTTATGTAGGATTTAAATCCATTTAAATGAACAGCACTCAAGTATTCGTTCGTTAGATTGCAATTTTCTAATAGGTTCAAATTCATGTCTCCTAGCACCAAAAATGTATTTCCATTATTAGTATTTTGCAAAAGAGAGTCGAAACTGTTTATGAAATCAACAATATTAAGTGAAGGTGAGCGATAGACAGACAACAGCGTATACTTCTTATCTAGAAATGTGAATGTAATTGCAATCGAGTTAGCTTTATCTATTTCTAAATCAATCAGTTCGAAGTCTATGATGCTATTGTCAATAAACAAGCAGATACCATCGCTTCTTGAATATTTGGATTTTTTATATATAGTTCGGTATCCATCCATAATAAAATTACATTGAGAGTCCTCAGTTATCCATGTTTCTGATAAAATTATCACATGAAATTTTGTTTCACACTGGTTCAGGTAACATATAAATTGATCAAAATTTTTATTAACACTCCTTATGTTCATATGCAATAAGTTGAGTAAACTCTCTGTATTACTATTTAAATAATTATCCGGCTTGAAGTTAGCAATATCTTGAACCTCCAGCGTATCATAGATACCAACATCAACTGTATCGACTACTTCAAAAGGCATTGGATTGGGTAGAAAAATAAAATAACAACTTCGTTACTCATGAAAAATTCGGCTAGCCACCTACTGCACACGATAAGATAAAGATTTATATTAATAGGATAATGGAGTCTTACCAATATTGAAATCCTAATTATTGACAATATTGTGACAATGATGTAGAATACAATTATTTTATTGATAAAAATATTCAAATCAACCTGTTCTTGTTTAATTTGTGGATCTTCGGCTCTAATAAAGCTGTTTGGAATCATTCTATATAAATTTACAATAAACATAGTAATAAAAATGATTGAACGTTTTCAAAATTGCGTTCTATATATATACCTTTGGCCGTTCAAATAAAATAATACCAAGAAGCCATCTTTCAATAAATCAATCAGCAAAGACAAAAAACTAATCTCGCTTGAATTCAACTTTTTAACAGTTTTATAATTATTAGTGATATTGTATTCTTCAGATACATATTTAATTTGACGATTTCTCATAAACAATATGAAGTAAATTAAATCCTGGAAATAATAAATAATTCTACCTGAACTTCTGTTCATCTTTATACAAAATAGATCTATAAAGTCATAAAATCATAGTTTCCATCTTGAAAAACACCAAAAAAATAATAAAATTCATGTTTCGAATGTTCTAAAGTAATCAGAGTATAGTTCTTTCTCAGTTTATCATTAGACAATGTAAATAATAGGCCTATTGCGAAACATAACTTAGTGTTATAGAAAATATCTTCATAGTTACAAAGTAAGACTTAAAACAAAATAATTCGGCCATCTATAGTTTCACAAAATCTTTCTCATTTCTCACATGTATTGGCTGCTTACCTTCCTCCTTCCTAGCCAGTATCCTACCATCCTTAACCCATACAAAACGATAGCCTTTTTGAATAGCGATCTTTCGTGTTTCTTTGAGAAGTGCACTTGTGGTGGGAGCAAGATGCTGATAAGCACACACTCGTCCGTCAATCAATGACTGGCATACCGTTTTTGTTGAGATTCCAGGATCCTCTCCATCACGATTTGAAGCGCCTTTAAAATAAGTCAACCAATCTTCTTTATCTTTTCTTCTAATAAACTTGAAAACAATTGGCTTACTTTTATTATTGTTCCCTGACGGCAATCTGTGAGCAATACTGAGACTATTAGAGTTCATTGGACTGTCTATTGCGGATGAAATTTTATTAAAGACCTCATACACTGATTCATTACGTGTCTCTGGAAATCCAGTGACAATAACATTGTCTCTACGGGTGTAACCTTGCAGGCCGGAAATTTCAAACTTTAAATTTGTATTTTCGTTTTTTAGCACATCAATTTCTTTTTTCAATTGTTTCACTTCCTCCTTATAGTTTAAGAGTTCCTTTCTTAAATCGTCAAAATCATTAGAGATAAACTCGATCGAATGTTTAATACAATTAAAATCCTCCTTGAAAGTTGGAGAAAAGAATGAATATGTAGCAATATGTATGTAGAAATAAGTATACTTAATACATTGATTGATTAATAGAATAAATAAAGAAGAAAAAACAATATTTTATTGAAGACCGCAGTGGCAGGATTCCAGAAATTCTCAGAAGAGAGGATGAAATTCGATTAATTTTACGAGAACCAATCAGATTAGGCTTTTTTGATAAGACGGCTTCTCTGAATTATGAGAATAGGCTAATTGTACTTCAGTCTAGCCTAATTTTGGGCGTACCTTTGGCGTTATTTCAAATTTCTTCAAACCGAACATTATGACACCCCAGCTGAGCTTCTATACTAAATTTAAAAATTTTTTGTTCATTTGTTCTCGATAAATCTGAGAAAAGCAAGAATCGCTGGAAAAACGCTAATTATGGGCGTATCTTTGGCATTATTTCGAAAATTACTTCTAACACAACATTATTACACTCTAGCTCAGCTTCTATACTAAATTTAAAAATTTTTTGTTCATTTGTTCTCGATAAATCTGAGAAAAGGCAAAAAAACGCTGGGAAAACGCTAATTTTTGGCGTATCTTTGACGTCATTGCAAATTCCTTTCAACACAACATTATTACACTCTAGCTCAGCTACTATACTAAATTTAAAAATTGTTTGTTCATTTGTTCTCGATAAATCTGAGAAAAAGCAAAAAACGCTGGAAAAACGCTAATTTTGGGCGTATATTTGACGCTATTGCAAATTCCTTCTAACACAACATTATTACACCTTAACTTAGCTTCTGTACTGAATTTGAAAATTTGTTTCCATTATTTGTTCTCGATAAATCTGAGAAAAAGCAAAAAAAGCTGGAAAAACGCTAATTTTGGCCGTATATTTGACGCAATTACAAATTCCTTCTAACGCAACATTATTACACCTTAACTTAGCTTCTGTACTGAATTTGAACAATTTCTGTCCATTCTCTCTCGATAAATCTGAGAAAAAGCAAAAAAAAAAAAAAAACGCTGGAATAACGCTTATTTTGGGCGTATCTTTGACGTTATCGCAAATTCTTTCTCACACAAAAATATTAAACCCTAGCTGAGCTTCTGTACTGAATTTGAAAGTTTTGTGTTCATTACAAGAAAGGAGGTTCTCGATAAATCTGAGAAAACGCTGGAAAAACGCAGATTTTGGGCGTATCTTTGGAAATTTTTCGAAATCAGTTCTTAGTGCGCCTCTAGAGGGCCAACTGTACATACCTACCAAATTTGAACGTTTTTGGTCCGGTAGATTTTTAGTTCTGCGAGTGAGTGAGTGAGTCAGTCAGTCAGTCAGTGAATGTCATTTTGCTTTTTTATAAAGAGATAAATCGCTACCATGTTGTGATCATTGAGGATCGTGCACATTCCAACAATGTGTGGAAAATCAATTAGCAGTCAGAAATATACAAGGAAAACATGCTATCCGATTATGATATTCATTCCAGACTGTCATCATTGCTCATGAATAAAATCGAGACTTCCCATTTCATAAATTCTGACAGTATTTAGTGACTCTTACTAGTTAGTATAGCTGTAGTGCTGTGCACAAAGAGTATAGAATTACATTATCTGTACTATAGTGTTGTGCACATAGACTACTAGTCTATAGAATTACATTCGCTGTACCATCTGGATATGCATTTCTCCGCTTGCAGACATTGTTAACGCACAATATGTAAACTGAATATGTAAGCTTGCATTCATGGTATGACCGCTGTTCAGTCCAAGATCCTTTTGTTCGGCTGTCATGTTCACCTATTTCAACAAGAGAGAGAGAATGAGAGTGAGAGAGAGAGAGTGAGAGTGTGAGAGAGAGAGAGTGAGGGGGAGAGAGAGAGAGAGAGAGAGTGAGTGAGAGAGTGAACGAGAGTGAAAGAGTAAGTGAGAGAGAGTGATAATGAGAGAATATTGGTGGATAGTTAGCACAAGACAGAGAGGAACGATGTGTTCATATTGAAGCCCAGATTTGTTTATGACGTGGGCATTTATGGTATCCAATTACAGTCCTAGAACAATAGCAAACAAACATGTATTAATATTTGGATGCCTACTACCATAGAGAAACAATAGCGTAAGTAGATATCCCATGGTATATGGCGTTCATGTCGCAACTTTTACTGTTATCTCAAGCCGATTACTGTCGATTATTACTGTTTTGACCGGGTAAGAGTGTATGAACGGCACAATATGAGAGACTACCAGCGTCATAAAGCTTTACGGGAAAGAACTATCATTATTCAGAATTATATAATACCAATAGAATCATTCATCATAGCTCAGCTTCTATATCAAATTAAAAAATTTTTCGTTCATTTGTTCTCGATAAATCTGAGAAAAAGCATAAAACGCTGGAAAAACGCTAATTTTGGCCGTATATTTGACGCTATTGCAAATTCCTTCTAACACAACATTATTACACCTTAACTTAGCTTCTGTACTAAATTTGAACAATTTCTGTTCATTCTCTCTCGATAAATCTGAGAAAAAGCAAAAAAAAAAAAAAACGCTGGAATAACGCTTATTTTGGGCGTATCTTTGACGTTATTGCAAATTCTTTCTAACACAACACTATTAAACCCTAGCTGAGCTTCTGTACTGAATTTGAAAATTTTGTTTTCATTATTTGTTCTCGATAAATCTGAGAAAAAGCAAAAAACGCTGGAAAAACGCTAATTTTGGGCGCATATTTGACGCTATTGCAAATTCCTTCTAACACAACATTATTACACCTTAACTTAGCTTCTGTACTAAATTTGAACAATTT
Organism: Nilaparvata lugens; assembly: GCF_014356525.2. Lineage (NCBI taxonomy): Eukaryota > Metazoa > Arthropoda > Insecta > Hemiptera > Delphacidae > Nilaparvata > Nilaparvata lugens. Next base: position 7,328,300 of record NC_052508.1, read on the forward strand.
CTGTTCATTCTCTCTCGATAAATCTGAGAAAAAGCAAAAAAAAAACGCTGGAATAACGCTTATTTTGGGCGTATCTTTGACGTTATTGCAAATTCTTTCTAACACAACACTATTAAACCCTAGCTGAGCTTCTGTACTGAATTTGAAAATTTTGTTTCCATTATTTGTTCTCGATAAATCTGAGAAAAAGCAAAAAAAGCTGGAAAAACGCTAATTTTGGGCGCATATTTGACGCTATTGCAAATTCCTTCTAACACAACATTATTACACCTCAACTTAGCTTCTGTACTAAATTTGTACAATTTCTGTTCATTCTCTCTCGATAAATCTGAGAAAAAGCAAAAAAAAAAAAAAAACCGCTGGAATAACGCTTTTTTTGGGCGTATCTTTGACGTTATCGCAAATTCTTTCTAACACAAAAATATTAAACCCTAGCTGAGCTTCTGTACTGAATTTGAAAGTTTTGTGCTCATTACAAGAAAGGAGGTTCTCGATAAATCTGAGAAAACGCTGGAAAAACGCAGATTTTGGGCGTATCTTTGGAATTTTTTTCAAATCAGTTCTTAGTGCGCCTCCAAAGGGCAAACTGAACATACCTACCAAATTTGAACGTTTTTGGTCCGATAGATTTTTAGTTCTGCGAGTGAGTGAGTCAGTCAGTGAATGTCATTTTGCTTCTATATTATATAGAGATAAATCGCTACCATGTTGTGATCATTGAGGATCGTGCACATTCCAACAATGTGTGGAAAATCAATTAGCAGTCAGAAATATACAAGGAAAACATGCTATCCGATGATGATATTCATTCCAGACTGTCATCATTGCTCATGAATAAAATCGAGACTTCCCATTTCATAGATTCTGACAGTATTTAGTGACTCTTACTAGTTTAGTATAGCTGTAGTGCTGTGCACAAAGAGTATAGAATTACATTCTCTGTACTATAGTGTTGTGCACATAGACTACTATAGAATTACATTCGCTGTACCATCTGGATATGCATTTCTCCGCTTGCAGACATTGTTAACGCACAATATGTAAACTGAATATGTAAGCTTGCATTCATGGTATTGACCGCTGTTCAGTCCAAGATCCTTTTGTTCGGCTGTCATGTTCACCTATTTCAACAAGAGAGAGAGAGTGAGAGAGAGAGAGAGAGAGAGAGAGAGAGAGAGAGAGAGAGAGAGAGAGAGAGAGAGAGAGAGAGAGAGAGAGTGAGAGAGTGAGAGAGTGAGAGAGAGAGAGAGAGAGAGAGAGAGAGAGTGAGAGATAGAATGTGTATCTGAGAGTGAACGAGAGTGGAAGAGTAAGTGAGAGAGAGTGATAATGAGAGAATATTAGTGGATAGTTAGCACAAGACAGAGAGGAACGATGTGTTCATATTGAAGCCCAGATTTGTTTATGACGTGGGCATTTATGATATTCAATTACAGTCCTAGAACAATAGCAAACAAACATGTATTAATTGTATGCCTACTGTCATAGAGAAACAATAGCGTAAGTAGATATCCCATGGTATAGGGCGTTCATGTCGCAACTTTTACTGTTATCTCAAGCCGACTACTACTGTTTTGACCGGGTAAGAGTGTATGAACGGCACAATATGAGAGACTACCAGCGTCATAAAGCTTTACGGGAAAGAACTATCATTATTCAGAATTATATAATATCAATAGAATCATTCATCATAAATCAGCTGTCTAGTGGACTATAATACCCCAAAGACCTTAAAGAGATATAGACCCACAATGCCTATGCCTTCCCAATGATAGCTCCCAATTGAAATTGAAGGCCGCCATTGGGGTATTTTAGCACGAGATATTATATCTATATATTTGTAATACTATAGATTACAAAGGCATTGATATGTAATAATCTTATGGGTTGGCCCCTCAATGGCCAATTCCAATTCCAAGTACGACACTAGCGCTGCATGTGAGTCTATGCATCTTTAAGGTCTTTGTACTACCCGTTCAAAAACATCGAACATCTTGAAAATGTATCTTTCCATCAACGTTAGTAGACAGTTGTCTACTAACTTTGTCTTTCTGTAAGCTGAGGCTATGATTCTAGTTGGAGTTTGGAGTTTAGCGCTGCATGTGAGTCTATGCATCTTTAAGGTCTTTGTACTACCCGTTCAAAAACATCGAACATCTTGAAAATGTATCTTTCCATCAACGTTAGTAGACAGTTGTCTACTAACTTTGTCTTTCTGTAAGCTGAGGCTATGATTCTAGTTTGGAGTTTGGAGTTTAGCGCTGCATGTGAGTCTATGCATCTTTAAGGTCTTTGTACTACCCGTTCAAAAACATCGAACCTCTTGAAAATGTATCTTTCCATCAACGTTAGTAGACAGTTGTCTACTAACTTTGTCTTTCTGTAAGCTGAGGCTATGATTCTAGTTTGGAGTTTGGAGTTTAGCGCTGCATGTGAGTCTATGCATCTTTAAGGTCTTTGTACTACCCGTTCAAAAACATCGAACATCTTGAAAATGTATCTTTCCATCAACGTTAGTAAACAGTTGTCTACTAACTTTGTCTTTCTGTAAGCTGAGGCTATGATTCTAGTTTGGAGTTTGGAGTTTAGCGCTGCATGTGAGTCTATGCATCTTTAAGGTCTTTGTACTACCCGTTCAAAAACATCGAACATCTTGAAAATGTATCTTTCCATCAACGTTAGTAAACAGTTGTCTACTAACTTTGTCTTTCTGTAAGCTGAGGCTATGATTCTAGTTTGGAGTTTGGAGTTTAGCGCTGCATGTGAGTCTATGCATCTTTAAGGTCTTTGTACTACCCGTTCAAAAACATCGAACCTCTTGAAAATGTATCTTTCCATCAACGTTAGTAGACAGTTGTTTACTAACTTTATCTTTCCATGAGTTGAGGCTATGATTCTAGTTTGGAGTTTGGAGTTTAGCGCTGCATGTGAGTCTATGCATCTTTAAGGTCTTTGTACTACCCGTTCAAAAACATTGAACATCTTGAAAATGTATCTTTCCATCAACGTTAGTAGACAGTTGTTTACTAACTTTATCTTTCCATGAGTTGAGGCTATGATTCTAGTTTGGAGTTTGGAGTTATTGATAAAAAACATTTTTTTCACATTTTACTTTTTTAATCTGTTGATTAAAATTGAAACAAATATTATTGAAAAGAAATTAATTTCTAAAATCACGAAGTGGTAAATGAAGTTTGTAGGGAAACAGCATTATGGTAGTTTACTTTGTTAATTTCAACACACCGATTTTTCGCCAACACAGTATGTCTCTGATAGGCTGATTGGATTGGCGTCTCGACGGCAGCCAGACCTGATAATAGCGCTCACACTCACATTCCGGGACGACACGTCACGGTGCGATAGGACAGAAAGCTCTATGTTTATTTAGGATATTTTCTAGACATTTTAAATTAATAAATTATCTATTGATTTTCGAGAAAACATAACAACAGGTCAATGTAACCATAGAGAAACAATAGTGTAAGGGTTATGCTATCAATAACAATAGTGTTATGCTATCGATTCTCTATGATGTAACTTACTGAGCGCGAGGTCTACTGTTCACAGAACTACTAGTATTAGGGAAAAGAAACTAAAAAGGAAGATAAGATGAATTTGTAAGAGTGTGACTGATCCTTCTACAGGAATTTAATCATCTCTCACTTTCCAAGTCGAGATATAATGCAGAAGGAATGATGGATGAAAAGGGAGATGGAGAACGAGGGAAAGAAGTGAAGTCTAGTAAGTGGAAGAGAGAGAGAATTCTCTCTTCAGTTTCTCTATTACAAGAAACTGGAAGTGTGGAAGTAGAAGAGGGATGAAGGAATAGATTGGAAGTCGAAGAGGAGGAAGAATTCTTCATGGAAGAAAGGGAGATGGAGAACGAGGGAGAGAAGTGAAGACTCCTGTAGTAAGTGGAAGAGAGAGAGAATTCTCTCTTCAGTTTCTCTTTTACAAGAAACTGGAAGTGTGGAAGTAGAAGAGGGAGAAAGGAATAGATTGGAAGTCGAAGAGGAGGAAGAATTCTTCATGGACAAATTGGAAGTGAAAAGTGAAAAGCAGAGTAGAAGAAAGTCACAAGTACTTCATTCAAGAACTGCTCTTTTCAGGTGTATTGTGAAAGGTGCGAATAGAAATGTGGAGGAAGGGAGAAAGAAGGTTGTGTGAGGAGGAGGAGAAGGAGGAGGAGGAGGAGGAGGAGGAGGAGATGATGAGGAGAAGGATGAAGGAGAGTTTTTGTTGTTGTAGGAGGAGTAGGAAGCGCAGTTGATAGCTAGAGGAGGAGGAGGAAGACGAGAAGGAGGACGAGGATGAGGAGGTGGAGTTGGAGGAGAAGGTTTTGAAACAAATGAAGGAAGCAATTGGAAGACAAAGAGCAGACACTTCACTCGGTATACTCGTCTTTTTGCTGCAGTTGAAGGAGCTCATAATATAGTGACGTGAAAACATAGGAATAAAGAGGTACCGGTAGATGAGAGGACGTAAATGGAAGGGAGAAACTGGCGAGGGAAAATTGGAGCTGAAGGAGAAAATGAAGAAAATAATAAAAGTTTATAAAATGTGAAACAGAAACAAACCGAATTGTGCGAAAAATATGAGTTGCATAAGCAAATTGAAGTGAGGCGACAGGTTACATTATTGTAGACGGGAGAGAGAGAGATATCAATATACTGAGTCCAATCTATTATTTTAATTCATTTATTTACGATACAAATGACACTGATGTGATAACACTTGTAGATAAAATAATACCAGGCAATCCTTGTGCTATTCTTCTTACAAGTTTATGTGATGACATGGTTCAAGATGAAGTTATAAATATTGCACTAAATTATCACATGAAACGATAGAATAATTATAGTTATCTATAATCTTTTTTTAGCATTCCATTCCATTTTCTTCAGTGAGTTTTATCATAATTACAAATTATAAAATATTCCTATTATTAAGATGCACTAGATGAGTTTATCTGCATTGAATGAAAAATACTAAGAAATTGTCATTAAACCAAAGATTTATTGATACTTTTTGTGTAGTTGAGAAGTTGATATTGTGGTAATTATTCATATTTAATGAAAAAGACTAAGAAATTGTCAAAGACTAAGAAATTGATTGTTTATCAGAGATTGACAATGGTGTAATAACCGAAACCGGTCTTTCTAATTATCAATAAATCAGTGGTTTTTTGACAATTTCTTAGACGATTTATTGATACTTAGAAAGACCGGTTTCGGTTATTACACCATTGTCAGTCTCTGATAAACGTTTAAATGATAAGAGTTTATCAGAGATTGACAATGGTGTAATAACCGAAACCGGTCTTTCTAAGTATCAATAAATCTGTGGTTTTTGACAATTTCTTAGTATTTTTCATTCAATATGAATAATTACCACAATATCAACTTCTCAACAACACAAAAAGTTTATTTGCAACTTACCTGCGCTCAGGCTAATGCCTCAGCAGGTTTTTTTCCTGTATTGTATTAAGTGTATTATTTTGTATACAATATTGCATAATAGTATGTTATTATTCAATTGTATTTTTTTTTTCTTGAAAATGGAAAATGAAATTTTATTTGACTATAATGAAGGTAAGAACTGGCTTATACACGTACGGGATATGAAAATTATGTTTGACGCATCATCACGTCTCAACTACTCAACTGATTAACTTGAAATTTTGTATATAGATTCTTGATCAACCGAGGATGGTTATAGGCTCATTTTCAATTCAAGATTTTATTACGTCAAGTTTTCAGTTTGTCAAGTTTGAGAATAGACACTTGAGAGCACGGGATTCCTGCTAAAAATATTTGATTTCATGGAAGAAACCCAATCTTCTTAAACACATCCTCATTTATTTATTCATTCGAAGCAATGTGACATGAGAAATATTTGAAAAAATGGTCCTCATGTATACTACAAACACGTGGGGGTCGAGTAATGTCACGTGGCATTCACGTTGACCACGAGGGGAAAAACGTTTCAAAACCCAGCATCAGCTACAAGGTCTCCGAAAACTCTTGATTTCTCCGACATTTCAATCGATGAATGTTTTTTGCAGAATTTTTTTCTCCACAGAAAAAAACGCTTGATGCTGCCTCCATTTGTAGTTTTCATTTGAGGGAAAACGGATTGAGGAAGAGAACGGAATGATGGTGAGGGAAAAGTGAGAGGAAGAACAGGAAGAGAGAGGAGGAAAGGTTTTGTGGATGGGAGGGGGATGCGAGAGAGGGATGAGTGAGAGGGAAAAGAGGATTGATTGATTAATTGCCTTTATTAAGGGCGAGGTTAGGACTCCAGGTCCTCTCGGCCACACAACCCTTCACATTTCATACGAATGAATATTATATCAGAATCAAGATTAAAATAAATTAGAAAAATGAACAGAAATATAAACTTCAAATTGATAACTAATACAAAATAAATTTTCACAAAAATGAATTTCTGAATTGAGATTCAAAACTATGCTAATGAAAAAAGTAGATGATAATGAAATTTAGAGCTAAAACTAAACTAATAAGTATAGCAGTTGAATAAAAAAAAAGAAGTGAAATAGATCCATAGAATTCAAGACTCAAGGATGAGAGTGAAAAGAGATTGATTGATTGATTGATTGAGTACTTTATTTATGTAGATTACAATATATACTGGCTTATACACTTATATACAATAGCTTACAATACAGCAAAATTATAGATGAATTTACATAATATAGACTAAGAAAATAATTATTGAACTGTATATGATATGAAAAAGCAGTTTGTAATATAATAACTATAGATAATAATCATATTTGTTATGCATCTACATAAATTGGCGGAGCTTTGGACATATCAATGTCCATTCTTCGGGAAGAATATTAAAAATACCCTCCAGAGTGAGTGGGAGAGGGATTAAGGAATGACAGTGGATGAGAGAGGGGGAGAAGTGAGAGGAAGTAGCGGATAGGAGAGAAAATGAGTAAGTGGTGAAGGGGTTGAGGAAGGGAAAAGAATGAGAGAGAGAGGGAAGAGTGAGAGGAAGAAGCGAATGAAAGAGAAAAGATTGAGTCGGGGTGGGATTGAGGAATGAAAAGGAATGAGAGAGGGAGAAAAGTAAGAGGAAAAAAGGAAGAGAGAGAAAAAGAGAGAGAAAGAATGAAAAGATTCCACCACCAGGTGTTGCATTTTTTTAGAGAATTGTTTTGTGTGATGGGCAGTGCAATGACCTATATCTAGTCGAAATCTAGAAATGAACTTTACATTGTCAGCATTCCTAATAAATAATGCCATTGCTTCCCATTCAACGAGTAATACTAACAGTTCAAAGTGAAACTCACTATGTATGTCCTCTGCTTCGCCCCTCAACAACACTCCTCTGCCCACTGTCCACACCCCTCAATTTCGAATTTGGCACATTGTAGATAAACATTGACCCATAGTGACGTCCACGTTATAATAGCAGTAGAGAAATATAGCAGAACAACGTTGCCGATCCTCTGTTTTGTCAATGCCTTCTATAGACGGTAGCTGATACAGATTTATTGATGTAATATCAACGGTTCATTTGTTTAAAATAATCAATTCCATTTTATTCAGAAACAAACTGTATTTTCCAATTATTCAATAATAAATTAAGATGGAATTAGTTAGATTAGTTGGAAAAGTAGATGTTACAGGTTTATTAATGTAATATTAACTGTTCATTCTCGTTTAAAATAATAAATTATATTCCATCAAGAAATAAATTATATTTTTCAATGAATTCATAATGAATTACCATAATTGGGATGAATTATTTTGTTAATTGGTTATCAATTCTACATTGTTAGAAGACGATCTGGCAACAGAGTAAGGCGAGAAAGTAATAGCGCTTTCCGTTTAGTTGAGTGGAAGACAAGGATAGCAATACAATTGCTAATCAAACACTGCCATTATAACGTGGACCTCAATATAGAGTTCTTATAGTGAGGTCCACGTTATAATGGCAGTGGAGAAAGATAGGAGAAGAACGTTGCCAAGTCTCTCTATTTTGCAACTGTGTGTACACAGCTGTTACTCAATTCATCCCATCAAATTATTTGATCTAATAATAATTATCATCTCCTTGATAAACTAATCAATTTAATGTAAAATAAATCGAGAAAAAATATTTTTCCATAATTTGATTCAAAAATTTGCTTCCATAACTGAGATCAGAGTTTTATTCTTATACATCCTACCTGAAATGACGGCTAATTTAAAAAGCTGTGATACACCAATCTGAATTCCAAAACAACAGAAATTAAGTTATTTGGTAGTTATTCTATTCCAATTTCATTCAAAAATGATAGAAAAATATCAATCCTATTTAAAATAAGTTATTTCAATGGAAATAATACTGAAATAACCTTTCAATATTATTTATACCGGTACGAGTAGGTCTAACCTATAACTGAAGCATGGATGAAGTCTAGGATGGTTAGTTATCAACTTTGAAAATGTCATATCAGGTATTTTAGTTTCTGTTTCTCATAGGGTAATGTCTCAAAATAATTTCATTGTTTCAACTTTAAATCAAAATCAATTTTGTTACATTTTAAATCAATTATAAGACTTGTGTAATCAAGTATTTTGATAGAATGAAAAAAAATGGCCGCTGAGAATTGTTTGTTCAGTTTTGTACAGTAACTATCAAAAGTAAATATAAAATATTCTGGCAAATAGACAACATTGCAAAACGAGAGAGGGATAGTGCTATCTGTTTTGTTGTATGATAGAAAAGGACAGTAACAGTATTGTCAATCGTACACTGCCATTATAATGTGGACCTCACTATACTTCTCTTACTTCTTCTCTGTGCTATAGTGTTCTGAAGTGTGTAGTGGTCTTACAGAGTTCTGGAAGTGTGTAGTGGTCTTACAGTGGTCTATCTTTTTCTGTTCTCTCTCTCTCTCTCCTCAAATTCTCCATCTTCCCCTCCTTCTCCCACCACTTTCTCCCTCCATCAACTAACACCAACTCTGAGCATCCTAGCAGAAGAATTTCGATCGGGTTAAATGGCAACTAATTACATTAGAGGGTTGTACTGGAGCCGAGGCAACTAAAAGAAGTCGAGCTAACACCATTACAACAACTATATATAGAAGGCAGTGACCAGGGTGGAGGGAGGCGGATGGAAATCAACTTTACTAGTTAATTACTCAGTTAACCCTCCTTCGTGTTGGGGGTGCAGGGGGGGTTTATTGCCTGGCCTATCACCAACTCCAATTGGCAAAGTGATCCACGTTTTCACCCCCACCCCTTTCACTACGAAATTCACCCCCGAAACAAATCTGGAAACTTTTCTAAGATGCTCTTGCTACGAGATGTAGGGTACGAGAAATTGTTTGGGGTTTTTTTCAGAGAAGGTATTGGTTGGCAAGAGTAAATAAAAAGTGGAACGGGTTGAAATAGAGGTGGGTTCCCCACATATGAAGGTGCGTACAGATATACGCGCCGCGAACATGAGCAATTCACTTTTAATCAGCTGACTATATCTGTATTTTTGAAGAAACGGTAAGATACAGATATAAAAAGCTTGGCATCAGCTGATTAAAAGTGAATTGCTCATGTTCGTGGCGCGTATATCTTTACGCACCTTTATAGTGGAGTCCACGTTATAAAGGTTGTATTTGATTGACAATGATTGATTGATTGATTTTTAATTGATTCATACAATCAGTACATCATCAAAATGATAGGGAGAGGAAAATAAGGTAAGCTTGTGCTATTCCACTCCCAAATTTAGATAAGGTTACAGATAGTCCGAAATAGGTTGAGTCTTGTAGTTGTTAACTTCACAAAGTTTTCAGTCCTTAATTATTCTTACATAGTAGATCTTTGAATTCAGATGCTTCAGAACCAAACATAGAAGAAATATTTCACATTAGTATCACAAAAAAAAGAAATATCCAGATATTGAAGAAATAATTTTGCAGGACCAAAAGACAAGCTTTTATTCTAAAAGCAAAGCTAAATTACATTGGTGTTGCTATCCTTGAATCATCTTTGTATCATCTTTGTGTCATCATTGTATCACCTTTGTATCATCTTCCTATCATCTTTGTATCATCCTTGTATCATCTTCGTATCATCTTTGTATCATCCTTGTATCATCTTTGTATCATCTTTGTATCATCTCTGTATCATCTTTGTATCACCCTTGTATCATCTTCCTATCATCTCTGTATCATCCTTGTATCACCTTTGTATCATCTTCCTATCATCTCTGTATCATCCTTGTATCATCTTTGTATCATCTTCCTATAGTGAGGTCCACGTTCTAATTTTGCAGTATTTGATCAACATTGGTGTTGCTATCCTTGTTTATCATTCGACAAGCAGATTGTGTTATCTTCTCCTGGCTTCAAAATGTTGCCAGATCGTTTTTAAAAATGTAGAATAATAATTAATCAACGAAATATCTAATCCCAAATAGAAAAGTTCATCATTAAATCATTGAAAAATTGTCTCAGTACTATGAGTATATAACCAGTTTTTTTTTTTTGGGACTACTTTTTAATATAAATAAAAAACGTCCAATAATATAACGTCTTGGCGCCCAGAAAAGAGATAATCAACAGGTTATGAATGAAAATATGAATCTGAGTACCATTTTTGAAATTATTCAGTCACAACTATTCTGCTATTCAAAATTATTCAGCTATATAATGCCAAATCATAATAATGGCATATTCAGCCGAAACATGTCGTGACTAACTAATTTTAAAAAGGGTACCCAGATTTATATTTTCATTCATAACCTGTTGATAATCTCTTTTCTGGGCGCCTAGACGTCTTCGGGTGCCCTCGTGACAGAATACGCAACACTCTGAAGGGCTCAATTTAGGATAGATATTTGTGGCCAGGTTTCTGTATAACATTTTTCATATTTATTATGACATTTCTCTTTCTTTTTTTCTCTCAGTTCCCACATGATTCTTTGTTCTGTAATCCATGGTTTGTGCCCATGTAAGATATAATATCGGGGCTCCAAGTTTCTCTCGTTATTTTTTATTTATTAATAAACAGAACACAATTCTTCAAAATGATTGGTGAAGGACAAACAGGCACAGTCCAAAACTGTTCCTTCCCCGAATTTTGATTTAAACACTATAAATGGTCCAAAGAGTAGGTTATGTTCCACACACTTGAATCCAGGTCCAATTTTGAGTCAAAATATTTGAAAACAGAAGAGTTCTAATTTAGATTGTTTACAAACCAAATTGAATAACAAAATAACACTCACTAATCACTTGAAACTGTAAAATAATGATTAACTTTGAATATTATGATATAGGTACTCTAATTTAGAGTGATAAACCATGTCATGTCAACAAATCGATTATTTTGATAAAATTTCTAGATAATATTTCACTCGAGAAACTGTAAGTTGATTGAATGATCACACAGCTGATCTCCCACACAGGCACACGCATCTTCTGTTATCGACAGACGACAAAATTATACAGACATCTGCTCTTCCAAGGATGAATTATCCTTTTAATGTCCTTCAGCGAGTTTTCCCAGGGATGAGAAATAGTGCAATCGAATTTTTATATCATAAACCTACTATGTTCCAAATCTCGTGAAAATCGTTAGTGCCGTTTTCGAGATCCATTGAACATAAATAACCAGATATAGAAATAGCCAGATATAAAAATACAGAAATCGCTCACTTAATATCATAGGATTAAGTGCATATTCTTCCACCTCTCATTTTTTTCTGGAAAGTAGATTCAGAAATAATTTTGTGATTTTTATAAAAACCCATATTCCTATTTTTAGGACGCTTTTTTGTTATTCAATATATTTATTTTTTACTTATTTTATTCCTCTCTTGTTTCATTCTTAGCTTGTTATTTATTTTGAATCTAATTTTTTAATTAAAATTTTGTAATGTTTTAAAGAGACATAAAGGGTTTAACCTGTTGTCTCCATGAATGTGTTTATGTAGATAAATAAATAATATAACAGTGATCTTGCTCTCTTTCGATAAATACAAAATTTTGATAAAAAATCTCAATGAAGACTTAGAGCCCGTAAGCCTATCCCCACCCAGGAAGCCTCAGAACCTACTTATGGCCCACAAGAATACCCTCCCCCCCCCCTATTATTATCCAAGAACTGAAAATCCAATGCCAAAAAATAACGAACCTCCTTTTGAATACAAAGCCACATAATAGGATACTACTCACAATATGCTCACCCCCTCTAATAGGATAATATAGAGGATTTTGGCCAAATAAGTGGGCTGATTTTCTTTTCTTCCTCTCTCTCATTCTCTCTCCTTCATTCTCTGCATTTTCTTGCTGATTGGCCGAGCATTGACAGAATAGCAATGAAAAAGGAAGGAAAATGATTTTCCACAAGTATCGAGCCTAACAAGCATGGAAAGCCCATTTTCCATATTCTTCCAGTATCAAAGAGGAACTTTGAAGTTTTCACAGTGTCTTTTCATCTTTCAATGGTTTGCTTTTCTCTCCTATAACATTTTGATATTTTTACTTGATCTCATTTCTTCAAGAACTGTGTCTGCCATTTATTTTGCGAAGACAAATTGGGAGCTTCTCAGAGGTCCCACCAACAGCGCCATTTCCTATATACAAAGGTCATTATTTATTCTCAACCTTCAATCTCATATTATAAGACACATATGAGTGATAGAGGGGTATATTTTCATAGAGCTGGAAAGGTTGTTATCCTCACCATTTTTTTTCCAAACTGTGTTTGCCATTTATTCTGAGGGAACAAATTTGGACCATCTCAGTAAGAGGTCCCACCAACAGCTCCATTTTCTATATCCAAAGGTCATTATTTATTTTCAACCTCCAATCACATATTATATAAGACACAAATAAGCGATTGGAGGGTATATTCTTATAAAGCTGAAAAGCTTGTCAATTTTTTTTTGGAAACTGTGTCATTTATTTAAAGAGAACAAATTAGGAGCCTCACAGTGAGAGGTCCCACCAACAATCTCCATTTTCCATATACAGAGGTCATTTATTTTCAACCTTCGATCACATATTATAAGACACAAATATGTGATAGGAGGTCGATTTTCATAGAGCTGGAAGGCTTGTCATCCCCACCAATTTTTTGAAAACTGTGTTTGCCATTTATTCTGAGGGGACAAATTGGGAGCCTCTCAATAAGAGGTCCTACTACAGGCTCCATTTTCTATACACATTATTAGAAAACGATGTGGCAACATTGCAGAGCTGGAGAAGGATAGCGCTATCTGTGTTGTCAAATGATAGACAATGATAGCAGCACCAATGGTAATCAAATATTGCATTTATAAGGTGGACATCAATACAGTCAAACAAAAAAGCACAACACAAAACTAACTAAAACACTCAACACTGTACCACAAGTGTAACATTATCACAATATGCTCATTTTATGAAAAATACTTATACAAACTCCACTTTGCTAGACATTAATAACAATTTATCACCTTCAAGAAACTCTTGCACTCTATAGAAGGACTTAGATGTGAACCACTTGCTAACTAGCATCCTGAAACGACCAACTGGAAGCGCTCTAATTTCTAGTGGCAGCCTGTAGAATAGTTTTATTTGCTGGAAATAATGGCTTTTGTAAGTTTTCCACAGTCGAACGTGAGGCACTGTTTAATTCTCCCTATTCCTAGTATTGAAATTGTGGGTATTTGACTGTGTATAAAAACTGGAAATTTTTGTCTCACCTGTAACAGATTTTGATAAATGAAAAGTGCCGGTAGGGTCATAATATTCAGCTGTCTAAAAGCTTCTCTGATCGTCTTTTAACAATGTAGATTGAATAATTAAAGAAATATTCCATTTTTATCATGAAGATTCATCATTGAATTATTAAAAAGTAATTTCTTGCTTGATGAAATATAATTGATTATTCTGAACGAGAATGAATAGTTAATATTACATCAATAAACCTGTAACAGCTACCGTCTATAGAAGGCATTGACAAGACAGAGGATCGGCAACGTTGTCCTTCTATTTTTCTCCACTGCCATTATAACGTGGACCTCACTATAGAATACTTCACACTGAAGCTAGAACCCAAATAAATGAATGGAAACACAACATATAAATCACTAGTTTATCTATTTTTTAGTAGTGTACAGCAGTTATGGATGACTAGTGGGTACATTCCACAGATTTAGGGGATAATAATGGATAAACATAGACCACAGAGTGGGTGCGGGTCAGCGGTAGCTCTAATTGTTTCTCACCTGGTTAGGTGTGTTATGGGGCCTCCCCACTGCATTAATTATCCTTTACAACACCTTCTAACTGCAATTTCTCCCTCATACCTTTATGCCTTCCTTCCATTCCTCCTTCTCTATGGTTGAATTCCATTCAAGCTGTCAGGATTCTCTATTGATGACATCAGAGATTTCAATTCTACTGATGCTGACTGCTCAAATAGTTTGCCGATTTTTTCCACGGGTAAGCTCTCAAATTCAAAGATAAGTTGGAAAGATGCTGAAGAAGTGAAAGTATTCTTGGTATCATTTTTTTAATCATTTTAGGTGATATCGCATCCACCGAACAATGTTTGAATATAAACGATTCACCAATAGGTGCTGCAATAAAATTATTGTAATGGTTGATGATGTCTTCACTAACTCTTGATTGCGTTCCTCTACAGAAATATGCGTTCTGTCCATTCAAATCAACTGAGGGTTTATCTTGAGTAGTTTTTGATTTACTTATAAATTGATATTTAGCTAACGGCCAGAAGTCTCTGTAATTCGATGATACAATACAGGAGTAAACATCTTATTTTCCTTGTTTCTCATGCGTTGCTTACAACTATTTAGAGAGACAGAGAGAGAGACAGATTGATTGATTGATTGAGTACTTTATTTATGTAGAATACAATATATACTGGCTTATACACCTATATACAATAGCTTACAATACAGCAAAATTATAGATGAATTTACATAATATAGACTAAGAAAATAATTATTGAACTGTATATATGATATGAAAAAAAGCAATTTGGAGTAACTATAGATAATATTTTCATGCATCTACTTAAATTGGCGGAGCTTTGGACATATCAATGTCCATTCTTCGGAAAGAATATTAAAAATATCCTTCCCACTAACTCTCTACCAAAATGGGAGTGAGAGAGAGGGAGTGAGAGTGATTAGATTAGATTAGATTTCTTCATTTATGTATGTTACAATATTTTACTGGCTTATACACTAATTCACGATAATGCTAGACGATAATGCTAGTTATTCAACGAATTTCACAAAGTATAAATAATTAATCAATGAGAATAAATATAGAATGCAATTTATTTATTTATTCTATTTATTTATTGTATAAAATACTATAATCATAATACAATTATGACATTGGAGGAAAAACTAGGCTAAGCCTGTACTATTTCTCTCCAAAAATTTTGATAAAATGTTAATGTTGTCCAAAAGATAAGGTTATATAGTCACACACTGCATAATTAGAATAATGTGATGTAACTTCATAAATCGGTGGTGTTTCAACAAATAATTGTCGATTCTTCAAGAAGGATATAAAATTATATCCTTCCCATCAACACACGACCGGGTTGTGATGAATTAGAGCTGTTGGAAATTATAACTCGAAGTAATGTTCAAAAAAGAAACTCTAATTAATTAGTTAAAAACTAGTTGATTTGAGTCTTAGAATTATGGGATGTATATTGCATCAATAATCAAAATTAGATAAATGAGACAAATGTTATAGGGTGGAATTTTATTGAAATTTTAGAAATTGATTCAGTAATATTGACAATATACAATACTAAAGAACATGAATTCTTGAGATGGGAAGATGAATATGTATTATGTAGGTAGAATGGAGATTGGATGTGGAAAATGGATGAATGAATGGAATGAAGAATGGAAAGGAAGGGAGATTAGAATATTTGTCATCTTGAGAGAGAGAGAGAGAGAGAGAGAGAGAGAGAGAGAGGAGAGAGAGAGAGAGTGAGAGAGTATTTTATGCATTTATATTACAATATGTACTGGCTTATACACTAAAAACAATAGATTACTCAACAGCGAAGTTTCAGTTAAATTCACATAATTTAAGCTAAGAAAAAAAAATTGAACTGGATATGGCAAAGAGAGAGAGAGAGAGAGAGAGAGAGAGAGAGAAACAAAAATGAAAACGAAAATTCAGAGCGATGTTTCTGAATTAAGATTTAATTAAAACTGTCAGCATTCCTTATGAGCAACATGAATGCTCCCCATCCAATCAACTCAGACTGTTTTCAGTGAATTGCACTGTAGACAAAATTATTCTAAATCAGCTCAGTACAGATGAAAAACGAAAATGGCAACTTTCAGAAAAGTTTCTGGAAAACCCACGACAAATCGGCTCCGAATGATTC
This sequence comes from Nilaparvata lugens, assembly GCF_014356525.2. NCBI lineage: Eukaryota > Metazoa > Arthropoda > Insecta > Hemiptera > Delphacidae > Nilaparvata > Nilaparvata lugens. Next base: position 7,344,697 of record NC_052508.1, read on the forward strand.
GATCAACTCGGAAAATATTCCAACCTCAAACGGAAAAGCGTTTGAAAACTTAGCATTTTGTTGCAAATAATTTGGCTGTGATTTCTGTGGATGTAAGGTCTAAACTCTGCAATAATTCATAATGGTGGTGGAGGAAGAGTGAATAGGGTCCCTTCTCTAAAGTTTTCATACAAAATCACGATGTTAAAGTAACTTTCAGCATCGTATATTTCGAGTTTTTCGAGTTATTTGGAGTTTCCTTGTTGGTTTTTGGTAGAAAGAGAGTAAGAAAGGGATAGATAGAGTGACGGAGAAACAAAGAGAGAGAGAGCAAGATGGAATTAAAGAGAGGAGAATAATAGAGAGCTGAATACTATTGTCGCACTTATGAATGGGAGAAATAGAGAGAGTGTGAGAGTGAGTGAGAGAGTGAAATAAAACGAGGGAATACGGTGACAGGAGAGTGAGATATTGTATTAACAAGGAGGAAATTTTGGAGAGAGAAAATATGTGAGAGAGTAGGAACGAGAGATTGATAGAGAGAGAGAGAGAGAGTGAGCAAGAAAGAGTGTTGGAATGGGAATGAAGTTTCATTGATTATTGTTATTGGACAATTGCTAATTGTAACATTAAATTTACAAAACATTTTTGATTGAATAGAAAAGAAGATAAAATCATACAGATTCATTGACACAAATAATTGAATTGAATTAAATAATTACCATCATTGAAAGTGCGAGTGACAGAGGGAGTGAGTGAGGAGTGAGAGGAAGTGAGAGAGTGTGAGAGAGAGAGAGTGAAAAATGGTGACAGAGAGTGGGAGAGAGACAGATTGAGAGAGTTTCTAAAGGTACTTCGAAACAGGTTTTCAAGCACTTTGACTTCGGAGGTTGTGCTTTTCAAAATTTATTCCGAAAAAGTGCCGAACAAACGCCCCCGCTGCCGGCCCTGGAACTAACAAATAATTATTCCGAAAACGTTTTTGTAAGAGTGGAAATGGAAAGTTAGGTTTCGATTGGTTAAGTTTTGGCGCTCCGCCCGCCCCAAGTTAGTTTTCAATTCAGCATCACTTTTGTGATCTTTAACGCGGGAGGGACCTTTTCAGTTAACTTTAACTTGAAAATCGTCGAGAGAAAGTTGGTTTTGTGTTATTTGTTGAATATTCAAGATGGTTTCTTTTGATGGAGCGTATAAAATCAGATTTCATTAGGGTTGGATGAGTTAATGAGTCCTGCCGGGCGAATCGAATAACGGTAAAAGCTAATTATAAAGAGCTGAGTAGATTTTGTGATACTTTTTGTGTGCGTTGAGTGGGACCAATGAATATCTCTGCAGAAGTTTGATGAGCTTCGTAAATTGAATTTGTCGTTGGGTCTTATCAGACAGATTTCTGCAGTTCAAATTACATTGAAGTTATCATTCTATTTATTTTCCTCATCTCATTTGAGATGAATTAATAGTATCTTATGGAACAGAAACAAGTCATATAAACTATTGAATGTAATGAGAACTTGTATAGATTATTGACTCAAATTCTTGTAACTGATTTTTTATTTAGGTAGTCTGAAACTTGATTATTTTAAGATAATTTACTTCAATAACCATGGAATACACAGTCATTTTGGAAGATTTATTATGCATAACTTATCAATGGATCTTGAATCTGCTCTCTCTTTAAACACTGATAGCTTCTCTTTTAACTGTTATTGGTATTTTGGTTATAATATTTAGTTCAATAAAACCCATTTTTGGTCAATTTCTATCCGAATTTGGGAAAGGAACAATTTTGGGCCGTAAGCCTGTTGTGTTCCTCTCCCAATCATCCATAGTTGAGAATTATATTGTGTCTATCAATGTACAAATAAACTGTTTACAATGTAGTGTTCGTGACAGCGTTTTTATAGATGCAAGTAGGAATCGAAAGCCTATGAGAAGAAATTCTTTCCAATCTCATCAGTAGGCCTAAGTGGGAAAGGAATTGACGTTGATGTTCTTTTTGAATGACATTGATTGATAAACAGTGATTCCTATCCTTGTCTATCATTAGACAAAGCAGATAACGCTATCCTTTCCTAGCTCCAAAATGTATAAAAATAATCAACATTTTCTATCTCAATTATGAAAATTTATGATAAAATTTATCATTTATTATATAATAGAAAATATATTCCCTTGGCAAATAAAATATGATTTATTTTTCCAAACAAGAATGAACAGGTAACATCACATAAGATATACTGATATCAGCTATCTTCTATAGAGGGCAGTGGCAAGACATAGAATCGCCAACGCTGTTCCCCTTACTTTTTCTACTCACATTATAACGTGGACTCCACTATATTATATTGATAGCCACTTGATAACTCATCAGCATCCCTTATGAATAAATTCATACTACAGAATTGAATTTTCTCTATTGTATTTAAATAAATGAATATAGCGATACTAACAGAAGGTGGAAGTAAATCTCACTATAACATTATACAAAAATAATTGTAATATATCATGAATGAATGAATAAAATAATACAAACAATTGAAAGCGAGCCTGCTGATCTCGTTCTTGGACGATCCAGTCGTGGGTCCAGGGGGCAGAGCCCCCTGGCTAGACGGATATGGCGAGCGAAGCGAGCATGACGGCTAGTAGAATCTATATTACCCAATATGTAATCAAATCAGAGGAAAATAGAATCTATAGAAATAGAATAAATAAAGAACTTTCTATTTTTCAGTTTCAGTTTCAGAATCCGTTCAATTTAATCGAATCTATGAGGATTGAGTTATAAACATTTTGTCAATAATTTTGGTGTAAACACGGCTTTACTATAACATCATACAAAAATAACAAATTCCAGGACCTATAAAACTATCATTCCAATAATAAATATTCACGACTTGGATGCAGTTTAGAAAAAAGTACGGTACAGACAACACTTTCATGCGACAGAGGAATGTTTAGAGTTGAGCTCTGTTTGTGTTGGAGTAGAAAAAATAATGTCGTTAGTCTAGGACGAGTCGTGGGTCGGGAAGACATTAAAACGGTTTATTACCGAGTTTATTATTAGGCTAATGACCTCTACATGGCTAATGTCCTGTCGTCAGTGCAGAGATGTGTAGTGGGAGAGAAACGGAGAAATTGGGGGGAAGAGAGAAGGATAGGTGTGGAGGAGAATAGTGGAGAATAGAGGGGAAGAGAGAAGAATGGGTGTGGAGGAGAATGGAAGAGAATAAAGAGGGAGAGAGAAGAATGGGTGTGGAAGAGAATGGAAGAGAATAAAGAGGAAGAGAGACGAATGGGTCTGGAGGAGAATAGAAGAGATTGTAGCGGGAGAGAGAAAAGTGGGTGTGGATGAGAATGGAAGAGAATAAAAAGGAAGAGAGAAGAATGGGTGTGGAGGAAAATGGAAGATAATAGAGGCAGTAAGAGAAGAATGGGTGTGGAGGAGAATGGGAGATAATTAAGAGAAAGAGAGGAGAATGGGTGTGGAGGAGAATAAAAAAGAATAGAGGTAAAGAGAGAAGAATGGGTGTGGAGGAGAATAGAAGAGAATAAAGAGGAAGAGAGAAGAGTGGGTGTATGAATGAGAATAGAAGAGAATAGAAAGGAAAAAAGAAGAATGGGTGTGGAGGAGAATAGAAAATTGAGGGAAAGGGAGAAAAATGGATGTGAATGAGAATAGAGGAGAAAAAAGAGGAAGAGAGAAGAATGGGTGTGGAGGAGAATGGAAGATAATAAAGGAAAAGAGAGATGAATGGGTGTGGAGGAGAATAGAGAGAAGAATGAGTGTAAAGGAGAATAGTGGAAAATATAGAATGGATCGAATCTTAGACTTCACTTCACTCTGTCATTCAGGGACATTGTTTGATAGTTGTAAGCTTTGTTCAGACCAAGCTTTTCCACTCTAGAGAGCTGCAGAACAACAGAGCAAATGTCCACGGAGTTTGTGTTCACACCTAAAACATCTGTAGGCCGACAGAGCTAGTTTCGCTCTGTTCTCAGTTCCAAAATTTTGCAATTACTTCATTTATTTTGTCATTGTTTTTTGAGCAAACGTAAACCAAATTATATCTATTCCAAGGCGCTGAATCCGAATCTGAATTCTTCTAATAATTGAAAGGTGATTTTGGTTTTTGATGATGTTCAGATGCCTGGAGAAAAGCATTCCCAGAGCGATTCGAAAACATTGTAATGTTATTTTTGCCGTCACATGTGCCCTGCTTGGTGCCATGTTTGGCGCCACATTGGGCGCCATGTTTGTGTAATGTTATTTTTGCTGTCATAACATTACTGTTGGCTACTGATATTAGAAGGATAAGGTGAGATCTGTGTGGTGAGGTACACGTTATAAAGACAGTGGAGGAAGATAAGAGATCAGAGCTGCTGATTCACTGCCTTGCCACTGCCTTCTAGCTGATACCAGTATATCTGATTTAATATTAACTGTTCATCCTTGTTCAAAATGATCAATCATATTTTATGCGTCAAAAAATCTTATATCTACTTTGTTATAACACAATATGGCAACGTTGCAGAAAAAGTAAAGTGTAAGATACTGGAGGAGACAAGGAGCAAGAAAAGGATAACACTATCTCCTTCATCGAATGATAGACAAGGATACTGTTTTTTCAAAGAGAAAAGAAGGATCGAATACTGTCATTATAACGTGGATCTTACTGGAGCCTCATGAGTCATAAAAGGTAGCCAAACCGCCATAAACCATGAACCGAATAATATTATGCAAGATACAGTTTATTGTAGATCATCGATTTTGCATAGCGAAAAGCCACCACTAAAAGTTGAACACCTTGTGTTAGCGGCTTCTTCTTCTCTTCTTCTTCTTCTTCTTCTTCTTCTTCTTCATCTTCTTCTTCTTCATCTTCTTCTTCTTCTTCTACTCCTCCACCTACTCCTCCTCCTACTCCTCCTCATCGTCCTCCCCTGTCATCTTTTTCTTCTTCTCACCACTTTCTCTCTTCATTTTTCTCTCTCTCCAACTTGTGCTATCTCCCTCATCACACCCTCATTCTCACTTCCTCACCCTCACTCTCTCTTTCTCATCCTCTACACCTCCTCTTCTCCACGCTCTTCTTTATTCTGCTTCCATCCATGCTGTACATCGTAAAGAAAAGATTATTTCCGTGGATAAAATAGAGTATCTTTCACAAGTCAGGTATGGGCGATAAATTTCACATCCACACAAACCTATGCTGCACCATAAATTTCACATCTACCTCCCTAGCTCAAGGTTACATTGAGAATATTCAAAGCTTTAGCATCTATAGTGAGGTCCACGTTATAACAGCGTTGCCGATTCTCTGCCTTGCCACTGCCTTCTATAGGGGACTCTGGTATATCTGATGTAATATTAAAATATAATTTAAATAAAATAATTTCAATATTAAAATAATTTTCTGATGAAAATGAAAATATTAACTGTTCATTCTTGTTTGAAATAATAAATTAATTCATGCGTCACAGGAATATATTTTGAGTCAAGATATAATAGATTCCCATGAATGAGATAAGATATTTTGTTGATTGATTATAATTGCTCATTGATTAGAATCGATCTGGCAACGTTGCGGAGCTAGAAAAAGATAGGGTCATTTGCTTTGTCGAATGATAGACAAGGATAGCAACACCAATCAAATCAAATCAATTTTTATTGTTTACATTACTTGTATCATAAAAATAATCAATAAAATAATAGCACTTTTCTCCAGTAATAAGAAGTTAATCAAATACTGTCATTATAACGTGGACCTCACTATATATTTGAAAGCATCTAAATTCAAAAATCTACTTTTTCTACACCTGTCCGTGAAAAAAGAATTTACATACTCAATTCTCCTCGTACAAACAGCTTATTTCTGAGGAGAATCTATTTCGCTTCCTAACCATCAACGCATTGCGCAGGAGAGTTTCTTTACGCTCGCATCAGCTGATGGTAAGCAGCTCGCCAAAAGGTCAGATCTATAACCTAAAAAGTCGGTAATTGTAACTCCGCCGATATAAGTAATTCAACAGGTTGGGTAGTTGTAGAAAAAAAAATGTATGTAATTCGCGCGATGCTTCTTTATCGCTCTTGCAAAATTATCACACTCCGCTCGCGTCACGTGATAACTGTTTTGAGCGAGCGATAAAGTCGCGCATTACGCTCTTAATACATAAATAGCTATTTTGAAATTATTGAGCACTGAAAACATCTACAAGACTTTACCTATTTCAGACTATGTGTAACCTTATCTAAATTTGAGAGAGGAATAGCACAAGGTTACCTTAATTTTTCTCTCCCTATCATTTTGATGATTTACTTATCGTATGAATGAATAAAGAATGAAGAGATCAATAGAGAATATAGAAATCAACCCCATGAAAATTACGTAATTTCCCTTATTGTTTCCCTCCCTATCATTTTGAAGATATACTTATTGTATGAATCGATAAGGAATTAAGAATAAAAGAATAAATAATAAAGAAATCAACCCTCATGAAAATTACGCAATTTCCCTTTTTTCCCATCCCCATAATTTTGAAGTTGTACTTATTGTATGAATCAATAAAGGATAAAAAAATTAACCGACGAAAATTACGTAATTTACCTTTTTTCCCCTCCATATCATTTTGAAGATGTAGGCTACTTATTGTATGTATCGATGAAGTATTAAGAATAAAAGAATGAATAATAAAGAAATCTACTCCATGAAAAATTACGTAATTTCCAAGGTGAATATTATAACGTTTCACTCCTACGTCACAATGAATCCTATATTGAGTAGCAGAGGAGAAAGTGAGATCCACTACCTAATGTCAGCATCAGTTGTATGAGAAGCCCTGATGCTATCTATAAGGTGAGGCTGACATTCCAAAGTGAACATCACTGAAGGATTGAACGCCAGAGCAAACTATCTATCTCGGAGCCTGACGTTGCCTGGCAACGCGAGTGTAAACAAACCCTGTGACCGGAGAGAAAAATACCCCTTCCGACCCCCTTTGGGGGAGTTAGGCCCCCTACCCTTGTTAGTGTATGTGGGGGGAGGAGAGGTAGCCTAAGGCACTTTTTGTCTCAGCGGCTATTTGAAATTGAGAGTCGGATATTGGACAACTGTAGGGTCGTACCCTCGCTGAGTGGACAGAGGTCCTTCTTTGACCTTTTCTTCATCAAATCTTGCTTTATCTTGTCTCTCATCTACTGTTCTCCAACCCCTTCAGGATATTATACAGTTATCCCTTGTAGATAAGTCTCTCTAGCCTTCTACTTGATATGTTCTTCATCATCATATTTTCCTACTGTTTCTTATTAGATATTCGTCATCGATTAGTTACTGTGAATCAATATTTGAGTTACTGTTTGTCAATATTCTAGTTACTGTTCGTCAAGATTTGAGTTACTGTTCGTCAAGATTTGAGTTTCTGTTTGTCAAGATTTGAGTTATTGTTTGTCAAGATTTTAGTTATTGTTTGTCAAGATTTGAGTTACTGTTTGTGAAGATTTGAGTTATTGTTTGTCAAGATTTGAGTTATTGTTCGTCAATATTTGAGTTACTGTCGCCAAGATTTGAGTTACTATTCGCCAAGATTTCAGTTACTGTTCGTCGAAATTTGAGTTACTGTTCGTCAAAATTCGAGTTACTGTTTGTCGAGATTCAAACTACTGTTAGTCAAGATTTGAGTTACTGTTCGTCAAGATTAGAGTTACTGTTCCTCATTGAATTACACAAGATGGTATTTATTCTAAGAAGAATGTGAATGAAAGATGGGTGTATACAAGCATAGAGAAAAGATAGCATAAGAGGATATCCCATTGTGTTGAGTATCAAGTTGAGATGATACTGTATCATATTGGGTCGATATTGTATCATGTGTGGTGATACTGTATCATATTGTGTTGATACTGAATCATTTTGTGGTGATACAGTATCATTTATGGTGGTACCATAGAGAAAAGATAGCATAAGAAGATATCCCATTGTGTTGAGTATCAAGTTGAGATGATACTGTATCATATTGTGTTGATACTGAATCATTTTGTGGTGATACTGTATCATATTGTGTTGATACTGTATTATTTTGTGGTGATACTGTATCATTTATGGTGATAGGTACCATAGAAAAAAGATAGCATAAGACCATATCCCATTGTATAGGTCGTTCATGATCCAAATCTCAAGCCCATTTCTTGTTAACTTAAACCGGATACTGTCGACAACTGTCTATCATTACTGTTTTGGCCAGGTAACAGTGAGAGAACGGTACAGTATGAGTAGAGACTACCAGTGTCACATAGCTTCACGAAAAAGAACTACGGGGAATATCGCTTGAGATATTTGGAACAAAACATTTTTGAGAGACTCATTTAGTATGGAGGCATTTGGAACATAGCCTACCTAATCCAGTTATTAGAGTATTCATCACACCGTGCGCCTTGTGAAACCTTGTGTTCATTTAATATTCAATGATAATATATTTTCGCCACACTGCACAGAAAGCAGCTGTTTTCCAGTCCCCACGTAGATGTGAAAGACATTGTTTGCAGACGACTCTCGTCTGACGTCAGAACAGGTTTCTTTCCGGCCTAGGCCGGAAAGAGTACCCTTTCCAGCCGCTAACAGAAATAAGAAAGGTGATCAAAAAACAGCTGATCAAACAACTTTCATTATTGTGTTCATTATTCAATAATTAGAACATTCATAATAATATCATCTTATTGTCATTTGAAAGAATAAAAAGTATAAACTCAACCTCCTACATAATTGAACATCATCTTCTAGGTTATTAGACAAATCAGAATAAAAATAAAAATACTTGGACAATTTCCTGAATTGAGATTACCTCAGATTTGCTAGAGCTATCACCTTCCACTCTGCTTTCGGAAGTGCTTAGTAAACAACTATTCTCATTATATATATATTATAATATATAATAATATATATATATATATATATATATATTGTTTATTTTTGTGTGTGGCGAAAAATAGCGTTCGCACCACGGGCGAACGGCCTACGGCCTCGGACTTGAAAACCGATTTCGAGCCGGAAAAATCTCATTTTCTGCTCTAGGTGCGAAATATACTATATTTCCAATATTACAATATTTTCAGTCTACTGGAACGGACACTGATAATGTGAAAACCTAGCTTGAGTGTTATTTATAAGGAAAAGTTTGAAGTACTGAATCCATTGGATTAGAGTATTAATAAAGGTGTGGGCCGTGTGAAACCTTGTATTTCTCTGATAATATTTCAATATTTTCACTGTACCGTATACTGAGACTGATGTGTGGGTATCCTCAAGGATATAAAGGGGTGTCTGAAGGGCTATCTCTAAAAGTTTAAAGTACCAAACTCACTAATTAGTATTCATTACACTGTGAACCTTTTGAAGATAAAGCGAAGGGTGTATGTGGTCCATCCTCTACCCAATGGAAAAGAATCCCCGTGTAACAACCCTTGGAGGTAGGAGAAAGGGGCTGGAAGGGCTGCACCATGCATCCACATATCAGGTTACTTGTTAACAAACCCTTAGTTCATTTATTTGCTAGGGGGTTGACCACTACCCTTCTAAACAAATAGCCTCAGGGGTTGAGTCATTCCGGTGAACTTTCGGGTCGACCACTGCAGTGAGGAGGTCCACGTTATAATGGCAGTATTTGATTAGAATTGGTGTTGCTATCCTTGTCTATCATTCGACAAAGCATGTAGCGCTATCCATTGCTAGCTCCGCTTAAATTATTTTACCATAACTAAGAATCACCCTGTATAATATGTATACTCTCATTTATTATTACATCACAGGTATTATATTACAGGAATTAGTTGTTATTCTCTATAGAAGACAGTGACAGAGCAGAGAATCTGCAACGCTGCTCTCCTATCTTTCTCCAATTCCATCTTAATCTTCCTCCACTGCCATAATAACGTTGACCACAATATGCAGTTTGGATATCACTCTACTCTTATGACGTGTGGTTTCGCCTAGGACCTCACTCTAGTTTGGAAATCACTCTACTGTTATCATAATCTGTGGTTTCGCCATACTCCACTAGTTAAAGAAAAGTAAGAAAATGTTCTCGAGTATTAGAACATAAGTCTCTTCTACATTTTGTTTCATCAATTTTCTGGTGGAAGAAATGTGAAAAATGTTGTTTCAACAACATTTTTTAAAACTGAAGAAGGTGTGTGGATCACTGTAACTTGTTGTTATATTTTGCATTTCAATCTATTTTATCAATTCAAATAAAAAAAAGTAATACTACAATCCTGGATCACTGTAATACTGGATCACTGTAACTTGTTGTTATATTTTGCATTTTCAATCTATTTTATTAATTCAAAAAAAGTAATACTCCAATTCTATTCTATGGATAAAAATGAATAGCCCTGAATTATATACATTTTTAGTTGATGCGACAAATATCACCGATCTAAAGGGGCGTACAGATATACGCGCCGCGAACATGGGCAATTCACTTTTAATCAGCTGACTATATCTGTATTTTTACAGAAACGGTAAGATACAGGATATAAAAAGCTTGGCATCAGCTGATTAAAAGTGAATTGCTCATGTTCGCGGTGCGTATATCTGTACGCACCTTTATAGCATTGAATGTGGAATTAACTAATGATTTCTGGAGTGGATAGAATTTTGATATTGATGACTAATTCTTTCTTTTATTTCTTTTTACAGGTAAGCACTCCTCAGCATAAAAAATATAAGAAGACATAAATGTGAGTAGTAAGTCATGTTGTTCTTTTTCGATCTTATTATTTATTTATTCATTCATTGATTAAAGTAAATTCGTATTGCTTTTGTTGATGGGGAGTCGCTTTCAATAACTCCATTCCAAATTATCCCATTCATAAATGGTCTACATTTTTACGATTCTTATAGCGATTATTGGAGTGCCCACAACACTACGCTTTCAATCTATGATTTCACTTTTCACTTAGGGTTTTGTTGCTAGCCTGGGACTTCTTGAGTATTGTATGATAATCATAACAGATCTAATAAAAATTATACAATATTTTCATGATATTTTGACACTAATAGTAGTAATAGTAGTGACAGTAGTCAAGACAGTTCTTCTTCTTCTTCTTCTTCTTCTTCTTCTTCTTTCTTCTCCTCTTCTTCTTCTCCTTCATTTTTTTTCCTCTCGATGGTAAAGAAATGGAAATAAAATACTATCATTCGTTCCGCTATCTGTAGTACTGTGTTTAGAACGCAACGCCTGCTAAATAATGTGTATGCAACCCGCATTACAGAATGCTCAGAAATATTTTTCTGTTCTTTTCTAACACGCGAGTAGTCGCGCCCGCGACAAATTGCCGCACAATTGTAACTTTTGTATGTAGCTTGGGGATTTCCGTTTTCCAAGGTGGCAGCTCATGCAATTCTCGCTGTGACTGTCCTCTAGACAATCTTGAAACAGTTGAGTCATTGAACAGTTGAGGATGACAGAATGAACGTTGACTAATTCCAATATATAGGTATTATCTCCCTATTTCATATTCCATCTTCTGATTTAAACGTCCATTATCTTTTCATTCAATCTAGATGTCGAAAAATGAGTAAAAAAAAGAAGGTATATTCATCCCATTCATGAGTAGATTATTTTTCCCATAAAAATTATAAATTCTAACAATAAATTTGCAGTATGTATTTTTGGAATCTCCTCCATGTATTATGTTATTATATACTATTGAATAGTATATAATAACGCAGAACACGTTGAGAAAGATTTGAAATTAATAAATATTGAAAGAGCATTGTCAAAACCTACTGTTCATAGTCTAGGCTGTTCATAGCCAAAAGGGTGAGTGTGAGCAAAATGCTCACTGACGTTCTGCAAGTCCGTGTGAATACTCGCATGTTAATCAGAACGAATAATTATTCAATTCAATTGATATATGTATTAATTTATCTTATTTACTTGAATAACGACAGTAATTCATAACGTTTAATTATCCTACACTGGCTGATGTATAATCAACGTATTTTATGTCTCATTTACAGTACCTATTCTGTGAAATACGTCATGCTATTAATTAATGTTACTAATTAATGTTGTTTTTAATTATTATGCTATTACTTTGTGTTATTATTAATCGGATACCTCACTCAAGATGAATAACTGTTGCTTGATGATTAATTAAATTTCATTTGTATTGTCTCAGCCTAGAAAGCAAGCTGAAACCATTTTGTCTTCTCTAACTTGTTCTTCATTTGAATTTCTCTTTCTCCTCTCTCTTCTATTCGATTCTACACTATTTCATCTTCTCCAAGCAAAATTTTCCCTTCACTTGGCCTTCTTTACGATCTTCTCTTCTCCTTTTTCTCCCATCTCCGTTCATCATTCTCATTTTCCTCCTATTTATTTGATTCGGCTTCTTCAAATACTACAGATTTCTTTGATTCATGAAATTTCAATCATAATTTTCTCTCCGTTTTGCCTTCTTTAGAATCTTACCATCTCCTCTTCCTATCATCTATGTTCATTATTCTCATTTTCCTTCTATTCATTCAATTCTACACTAATCCATATTCTTCAATTACTACAGATTTCTATAATTTTTGAAATTTCAAGCATAATAATTTTCCCTCCATTTGGCTTCTTTAGAATTTTCTCTTCTCCTCTTTCTCCCATCTCCGTTCATTATTCTCATTTCCCTTCTATTCATTCAATTCTACACTAATCCATCTTCTCCAATTACTACAGATTTCTAGAATTTTTGAAATTTCAAGCATAATAATTTTCCCTCAATTTGGCTTTTTTAGAATTTTCTCTTCTCCTCTTTCTCCCATCTCCGTTCATTATTCTCATTTCCCTTCTATTCATCCAATTCTACACTAATCTATCTTCTTCAATTACTACAGATTTCTATAATTTTTGGAATTTCAAGCATAGTAATTTTCCCTCCATTTTGCCTTCTTTACGATCTTCTCTTCTTCCTCATTTTTCCATCTCTGTTTATCATTTATATTTCCCTCCTATTTATCTGATTCTACACTATTCCATCCTCTTCAAATACTACAGATCTCTTTGATTCATGAAATTCCAAGCATAATTTTCTCTCCATTTTGCCTTCTTCACGATCGTACCATCTCCTCTTTCTTTCATCCCTGTTTATTATTTTCATTCCCCTTCTATCTATTTGATTCTACACTAATCCATCTCCTTCAATTACAACAGATTTTTGTAATTTTTTAAACGTTTGAGTTTTATTTTCCCTCTACATGTACACTCATTCCATACTGCTGATAGAACAGGAACTATTGTATTTATTTTCTCTCTTCATCCCACATATTACCCATCCTTGCCTGCTCCTTCTTCTCTCCCTCTCTCTTTAATATCTCTAATCTGTGTCGGCTCAATCAAATCAATCAATCAACCTACATATCATCCATCCTTGTCTGCTCCATCTCCTCTCCCTGTCTTTAAAATCTCCCATCTTTGTCGGCTACATCTACATCAAGAATCTCTCTCACACTCTCTCTCTTCCTCTCTTAGGGTTGTGTGGTAGAGAGGACATCAGTTATTGTAAATGATTTTGAAAAACCAGTACTTCCAGTACTTGGAAGTGAATATTTTAATATTCCATTAGAAAGTTTAGTTTTTGTATGAAATATCATTTTCAAGCCCCAAATTCCATTGAAGAAATGCCAAATTGTTTGATCAAGAGATTCAATTGATTGATGATAAAGTTCAATTGCGCGTAAACATAGAGATTTGATCTTCATTAAGTGCAATATTTCACAAAATGTTGAGAGACAAAATTTGCGTTGTCAATACCTACATAGAAATAATTCTCATTAATCATTCGTAAACATGACAGGGGAAAAATACTTTCACCATTGAAAATTTTAAATTTCCCCCATGCGAAGACTATGATAGTAATTGGAATACTGTGTATGTGGTACAGTATCCTTTCCTGCTCAAATCAATTTAATTTCAATTTATTTATTCACGTACATTCAATCAAACCATTTCCATAGGCTATAGAAGAGTCACGACATGTCAAATGGAAAATTATCTCATTTTCAATTGATATCTTCTTATTTACATTTGACGATTTTTCAAATACAATTCACTATTCTCAATTACATCCGATGACTTCGCAAATGCAATTGACTATTCTCATTTACATCTGACATTCTCTCAATTACAAGTGACTATTCTCAAATACAATTGATACTTTTTCAAATAACCTTTATACTTTCTCAAATAAAATTGGAAAAGGTGTAGACCTAAAACAGTTGGAGACAGAAAATCGGGGCGAAAATCACCGACTTCGGGGCGAAGTCTCAATCATTGTCATAGTCACGTTTGAATTAAATTTCGAAAAACTAGGAAATTGAACACAAAATAGAATAGAGAGAAAATGGTGTAAAGTCTCAGCTATTTTGAATTATCCAGGAATGTTTGATTTCGTCAAGGAGACACGTTTCCAGTTATAGAAATGGGAAAATTAACTGTGACTACGCCTCGTTTTGGAAAGCCAGTTCTACTGACTTCAGCTGTTTGAAGTATAAAGGTTCGTACAGATATACGCGCCGCGAACATGAGGAATTCACTTTTAATCAGCTGATGCCAAGCTTTTTATATCTATATCTAACTGTTTCTGTGAAAATACCAAAGACCATAAAGAGATATAGACCCACAATGCCTATGCCTTTTCAATAATAGCTCTTACTTTAAATTAAAGGCCACCATTGGGGATTTTAGCACTGGAATTATATCTATATATTTGTAATATATAGATTACAAAGGCATTGGTATGTAAGTAGATAATATAGGGAGAACTGCTAAGAATTTTTGCGCAATCCCCGAGAAATAAGGAAAAATTTTGCTCAAATCCCCTCCCCCTCCCCCCCCCCCCTCTGCGCCCCCCTCTCCTCCCCTCTCCCTCCTTCTCCTTCTCCCTCTCCCTCTCCTTCTCCCTCTCCTTCTCCCTCTCCCTCTCCCTCTCCTTCTCCCTCTCCTTCTCCTTCTCCTCTCCCTCTCCTTCTCCTCTCCTTCTCCTTATCTTATCTCCCAGTGAGGACGAGGGGGAGGGAAAAAGGGAAAAAAAAATTTCCCTTTGAGGGAAAAATTCTCTACTGTCAATTAAAGTGAATCCATATTTCTACTGACAGATTAAAGTGAATCATATTTCTACTGTCAAATTAAAGTGAATCCATCTAATGCTATACTGTCAAATTAAAGTGAATCCATCTTTATACTGTCAAATTAATACAATTGGGTTTGCTTTCCACCCGACAGTTAAGAAAAATTTCACAAATTTATATTGAAATTTTCTATGTGCTGTACAAACGCAGGCGTTGCTTTTTTGGTAAGTGTGCTCTCCGAGAATATCTATAGTAAATTTAGTACGAACAAGCATTCCAAAAATGGCTATAGATATCCTCAGACCTATATCACTTGGGGTATCAGCTCTATTGATGTCTTAACAGAGAGAGGTCAATGATCTAAGTTGATCTTTTACATTTTTTATCTGCAATGTCATACAAGCATTTCCAAAGTTCATCGGAATTTGTAACAATAGTTGAGAAATCATTTGCACTACAATAATGTAGATGACCTGTATCTAGTATGTCCAATAATTCGAAAATCTCAAATAAAATTGGAAAAGGTGTAGACCTAAAACAGTTGGAGACAGAAAATTTGGGCGAAAATCACCGACTTCGGGCGAAGTCTCAATCATTGTCATAGTCACGTTTGAATTAAATTTCGAAAAACTAGGAAATGAACACAAAATTGAATAGAGAGAAAATGGTGTAAAGTCTCAGCTATTTTGAATTATCCAGGAATGTTTGATTTCGTCAAGGAGACACGTTTCCAGTTATAGAAATGGGAAAATTAACTGTGACTACGCCTCGTTTTGGAAAGCCAGTTCTACTGACTTCAGCTGTTTAAAGTATAAAGGTTCGTACAGATATACGCGCCGCGAACATGAGGAATTCACTTTTAATCAGCTGATGCCAAGCTTTTTATATCTATATCTAACTGTTTCTGTGAAAATACCAAAGACCATAAAGAGATATAGACCCACAATGCCTAAGCCTTTTTAATAATAGCTCTTACTTTAAATTAAGACCACCATGGGGATTTTAGCACTGGAATTATATCTATATATTTGTAATATATAGATTACAAAGGCATTGGTATGTAAGTAGATAATATAGGGAGACTGCTAAGAATTTTTGCGCAATCCCCGAGAAATAAGGAAAAATTTTGCTCAAATCCCCTCCCCCTCCCCCCCCTCCCCCTCTGGCGCCCCCCTCTCCTTCCCCTCTCCCTCCTTCTCCTTCTCCCTCTCCCTCTCCTTCTCCCTCTCCTTCTCCCTCTCCCTCTCCCTCTCCTTCTCCCTCTCCTTCTCCTCGCCCTCTCCCCTCTCCTTCTCCTCTCTCCCTCTCCTTCTCCTTATCTTATCTCCCAGTGAGGACGAGGAGGAGGGAAAAAGGGAAAAAATAATTTCCCTTTGAGGGAAAAATTCTCTACTGTCAAATTAAAGTGAATCCATATTTATACTGACAGATTAAAGTGAATCCATATTTCTACTGTCAATTAAAGTGAATCCATCTATGCTATACTGTCAAATTAAAGTGAATCCATCTTTATACTGTCAATTAATACAATTGGTTTGCTTTCCACCCGACAGTTAAGAAAAATTTCACAAATTATATTGAAATTTTCTATGTGCTGTACAAACCGCAGGCGTTGCTTTTTTGGTAAGTGTGCTCTCCGAGAATATCTATAGTAAATTTAGTACGAACAAGCATTCCAAAAATGGCTATAGATATCCTCAGACCTATATCTTGGGGTATCAGCTCTATTGATGTCTTAACAGAGAGAGGTCAATGATCTAAGTTGATCTTTTACATTTTTTATCTGCATGTCATACAATCATTTTCCAAAGTTCATCGGATTTGTAACAATGTTGAGACTTCATTGCCCTACAATAATGTAGATGACCTGTATCTAGTATGTCCAATAATTCGAAAATCTCAGATAAAATTGGAAAATGTACATTTTCTGTTTTTTGTTAACGCTTGATCAACATCATTGCCTTGGAATCCTTTGAAATTTAATATTTTTTGCAATAGAATCAAATTCCTTGAATGAAATTGACATCAAGAGACAAGATAATTTTTGAATTTAGCAAAGCTAAAACACTGCATGACCCGATTGCTATGACAATAAAATTGATAAGGTAATTCCTTAGCTGTAACAGAGTTGGCTCTGAGGGGGCGTCTCTTGATAAGGTCAAGCTGTAACAGTTGTGTCTGAGGGGGGCGGCTCACTCAATC
The DNA here is from genome assembly GCF_014356525.2 of Nilaparvata lugens. Taxonomy (NCBI): domain Eukaryota; kingdom Metazoa; phylum Arthropoda; class Insecta; order Hemiptera; family Delphacidae; genus Nilaparvata; species Nilaparvata lugens. The sequence goes on from NC_052508.1 coordinate 7,361,985, forward strand.
AAGTCTACACTGATACTAAACCAAAATGTTCGAGGAAATATCTGAATTAAAAAATTTCACTACAACAATACATCATAACTTCATCTTCAATTTAAATCAATTTATCTACAGACAAATTGTATGGACGGTATAGCACAAATAGTCTCTTATATCGTTCAAATTACTGTGCTTAGAAAATGTCTTTCAATTGTTTCGCCAAACTATATTTTCACTAGTTGATTTCTGAATTGCATTTCGCATTCGTCATACCAGTCTATGCAGTTTTTAACCTCACTTCCAATTCGTTGTCAGCAGCTAACCACTTTTGTCGGATCCATCGTTGTCGAGTAGTAAAACTATGTGTAGGCTGGCACTATTATAATAATTAAACGGTCTTTCTTCATTAATAATTGTAGACAGACAACACGTGCGAGCTTTATGCAGTCTCAGTGCATGCGAGCAATAAACACACTGTAATTCCTTTCCGTTGTAGAAGAATCCATATCGTGCAAAGTTTCTTTTCTGAGCATTCGTATACATAGACCCACAATTTCATACTTTTCATACGAGTATTCTCGCACAAGAATTATTTGTTTGATACATATTTTTAACAGCAGAGAATTATAAGTTAGCACTGTACAACGCACACCTTCCATCGGGTCTATACTAATGTATCTTACATGCATCATAACACCACGAAGTGGTGAAAAAGCTGAAATCGGGCTTGAGAAAGTCCTCCGGTATGCATTGTACGTTAGAATGCAATCTTCTCAAAACTTTGCTTTTTCAGTTCCTTTTGTAAAAATTTTTTCATAACCTGCGAGGTATTCACGGATAATTGTCTCATTCTATTCCAAATCTCCATCGCTCCATTTTATTTTATGATAGTTACGTTCCAGCCATGTTACGTCGTTAAACAATTTTGTAGTCAATTCCATCTTTGGAAATGGTGATTTGAAATGAAATACAACATAATTATTGCTCTCATCGACAATAGCAAGTTCTTTCACAATAATTTGATTACAAGTTTGTTTAAACCAGTGAAGATCAACAGTAGCAATTTTCGTAGACGTCTGCTTTTGCACTCCTTTCTGTTCCTCTTCTAGTTTCTGTTCCTCCCCTCTGGCGCCCCCTCCTCCTTCTCCTCCTCTCCCGACTTCTGGATTGGTGTACTGCTTCTCCTTGGTTCATAATAGAAACTTGTTGATTCAATATCATAAAGTAGCGACGACTGAGCTTTGTCCAAAATATCAGAATCAAGATCACACTTGATAGAGCGAGTTTGTGGCTTGTCCACCAAAATATCAGAACACAAAGAATAGGACATGATTCCTGTTCAAGGTAAAACTGATAATGGCTTACATTTGGCGCAGTACACACCTTTATAACCTGCAGTGATGCACTCTATCAACAAATTACTGAACTTCTTTCACCATGCTCGTGAGTGGCGTGTACTCCATCACACGATCGCTAATTAAAACAACAATACGCGGAAGTATTTGCAGGTACTGCTTTACTAATTCCATTTCAATACGAAATCTGTCGATGATTTCATATGACTTGGTTGTGTGAACAATCTACAACAATCAGCGGTGTTGATTCACAAAACGTTTTAAAATCGATTTCTGTTCCGAGTTCGCTATTGATTGAATGATTATAATACGAGTGTGCGAAATCCAGGAACAAGCGGTAAAACCTCCTTCTTACCTAGCAGATTTTCATATGGATACTCACTGTTCAATATACTTTAACATTGTAAATATCACAGCTGTCAAAATTAGATATTGATTTTTAATTTTATTCTTTCGATCAGTTTGAAATGCAATTATAACGTATTTGGAGTATCAAAATTCGATGTCGTGCGTACTGACCAAGAATGAACAAGTGAATTTTGCAAATTTGGTAATTCACAAATTTCCCAATGGCGGAAACTTAATTCAGTGGAGTGTCGGCATCGAGTAGTCTCAAAATTTCAATCGCACATGATCTTCTAGAGTAATGTAGGGCATCCGCCATTGGAGCTTAGTAATTTTTACACTAACCTCTGTACCGGTTGCAGACTCGACTCAATTGAGGTCTGAGGGTGCCTCAATAATACAAGCTCTTGTTTCAAGTTTAAAATTATTCTTTGAAAATCTCAAAGAATGGAAGGATTAATTTCAACGGCACACAGAAAGTGAATTTATTATCTGTTAGCTCATATCCTGCTCTGTCAAACCAGCTAAATGAAACAAACAACTACTAGATAGATAATTATGGCTTCTCTACAAATTCAATCAAAGAAAAAGTAATACTGCATAATTTGCCAACAAGCAAGATCTGAGTACAATACTTGTACAACGTTAATCAATAGATTTTGAATCAAAGAGAATCAAAATTTTTC
>NC_052508.1:7364446-7397568 GCF_014356525.2 Nilaparvata lugens
ATTCATAATACTTATCCTTATTAGGATGATAAGCGTTGCTATCCAGAGATTGTCAGTTTGGTGTAAGGGTGAGCATTCCTGACCTGCAATTAGGAGGTACTGGGTTCGATTCCCGGGCTGACAAATGATTTTTGTATTGGAGTGCTCATCGAATTTCCATCTAGCTGTTTACCCTATTGTCAGTATTTGCAATAGCAGATGTCTTCGGACTGATTAACAACATTTAATTGGGATTTTCGTTTAATAATAATTATTCCTCATCAGGATTATTTCATTCAACATTAAATTTGGACTCACCCTACTTTCGTCCTGTCTTCCTGGCGAATCTTTCCTCATTCCTCTCTTCCATTTTTCAACTCCCTTCTTTTTCTTTAGCTTTTTTCGCCCTTCGGCTAGACGTCTAGACCACAAGCGGAGCCTGGAAGAGGAGAGGAGGAGAATAGAGGAGAAGGAGTAGGAGAAGGAAAAGGAGGAGGTGATGGAGAAGGAGGAGTGGGAGGAGGAGGAGATAGAGTAAGTAGGGGTGATGGAAGGAAGGTGGCGAAGGAGAAGAAGAAGAGGAAGAAGAAGAAGAAGAAGAAGAAGAAGAAGAAGAAGAAGAAGAAAAATAAGAAGAAGAAGAGAAGAAGAAGGAGAATGAGGAAAGGAGGAGAAATTGAAGGAGAATGATGTGGAGGATGTAGGAGAGGATAGTCTGTTACATTATTCATGGGACGCGCTTTTACTTTGACCAGTCTACTTCCCCCCCTCTTCTTGTCATACCCGCCCCTCTAGCCATTCTAAGTTGGTCTCACATCGATAGAGAGGACCAATATATTTCTCAGGGAATGTCTCGCTGAAAGAGCCCAGGATGTTTGTAGATTGATAGAAGTTGTGAGCATGATCAATACAGGCTGCCCGTGTAGAAAGCACCTGAATTCCGAAGGAGTCCACTAAACAGGTTGGTGACAGAATTGCTGGAGAAGAACTGCTGAGGTCCACGTTATAACGGCAGTATTTGATTAACATTGGTGTTGGTATCCTTGTCTATCATTCGACAAACCAGATGGCGCTTTCCTTTTCTAGCTTTCCAACATTGTCAGATCGTTTTAAACAATGTAGTTATATAACTCACTAGCTGTAAGGCTCGCTTCGCTCGCCATATCCGTCTATCCGACCCCCGACTGGATCGTACAAAAATGAGATAAGCGAGCTCGCTTCGTTCGCCTGCATTTTTCATTTGAGCATGCTTCATTCCAAAAGAAATTCAAAGTACTGAGAAAACGCAGAAAAGCTGAGAAAAACGCTGATTTTAGGCGTATCTTTGAAGAAATATCAAAGTCACCTCATCACAAAATTTTTAGACCCTAGCTAACCTCTGTACCAATTTGAACATTTTCTGTCTATTACTTGATGGAAGAACTGAGAAAACGCAAAAATCGCTAATTTTGGTCGTATCTTTGGCGTTATTTCAAATTCCTACCAACACAACATTATTACACCCCAGCTGAGCTTTTGAAGTAGATTTGAACATTTTCTATCCATTTGCTCTCAATAAAGCTGAGAAAGCGCAAAAAACGCTGGAAAAACGCAGATTTTTGGCGTAATTTCAAATTCCTTACAACACAACATTATTACACCCTAGCTGAGCTTCTGTACCAAATTCGAAAATTTGAACATTTTTTGTTCATTTGTTCTCGATAAAGCTGAGAAAACGCTGGAAAAACGCAGATTTTGGGTGTATCTTTGGAAACTTTTCCAAATCCGTTCATAGTGCGCCTCGAAAGGGCCAACTGAAAATACCACCAAGTTTGAACGTTTTTGGTCCGGTAGATTTTTAATTCTGCGAGTGAGTGAGTCAGTCAGTCAGTAAGTGAATGGTATTTCGCTTTTATATATATGGATTAACAACAAACATTATCTGAATTATGAGAATCTATCATTCAAAAATCGAAAAATATGTTATCTTGACGAATAAAATTAATATTATTATTTTGAACAAAAATATCCAGCTCAAATTAGATCAGATATACCATTATCAACAACTATTTCCCCATAGAAGGCAGTGACAAGGCGGAGAATTGAAAACGCTGTTCTTCCATCTTTCTCAACTGCCATTATAACGTGCACCCCACTAAAGAGAGGAGTTGTAAAAACATATTGTAACATTAGGTACCGTACACTGTAGCCTACTCTCTACAATGGCCGACCATCTAATTTATCCGTTTTACTCAGGCCATGTGCCACTCTGTGACTCTTTGTAGAATAGAAAACACACAATGAACAGCAAACAGTATGCAATCAGTCTTTCACTTGTCACTTTTGATGTGCAGGGTATACATAGCCTACACCTTGTGACGCACTAACTCACTTGTGATCATCACATTATTCACAGGGCTCACAGAATTTGCTGTGACACTTTTCTGTGCCTTTGTCACGTTTATTGGATGACGAAAAATTTCGTCAAATTGTTGTTTGATTCGTCACACGTTGATTGGGTTTTGGGAGCACCGACTCTGTTCAATGCAAGCGTTTTGGGATCCTGTTGTATGGAAGCTTTTGGGAGCACCGACTCTGTTCAATGCAAGCGTTTTGGGAACCTGTTCTATGGAAGCCTTTGTTGATTAACACGCTGTTGTGAGGTTTACTGTGAATTATCAGCATTCTTTGTGAATGACATCGATGCTTTCCATTCTTCCAATGATGATGACACTTAAAAGTAGCTCTGAATAATGGTGCAAAGGTTTAGTGAATGGTTTTATCCTACTTTTTACAGAATTTTAGATGCTGAGCTTGCAATGTTCGATTATGTTGAATTTCATAATTTCTGTGATTACCCCAATTGAAGTTCGATCAAAGTTCTGTGTAGGTTGTAATCATAGAGTTTCATGCCCTCTAACTGATTTAGAGGTAAAAGTTTCTCTAGGAAACCAGCAGTATTGACTGTGTATTTTTTCTCATTTGTAGCTTTATTATTTTCTTGTCATAGTCATTCAATCTCAGCTGTTTTCCATGCATGAAATCAAGCCGGTAAACAGCTGTTTGCAGAACAAATGAACAAATGATTTTTTGTGTAGTTGGGAAGTTGATATTGTGGTAATTATTCATATTGAATGAAAAAGACTAAGAAATTGTCAAAAATCACAGATTTATTGATACTTAGAAATACCGGTCTCGGTTATTACACCATTGTCAATCTCTGATAAACTCCGAATCAGAGATTGACAATGGTGTGATAACCGAAACCGGTCTTTCTAAGTATCAATAAATCTGTGGTTTTTTGACAATTTCTTAGTCTTTTTCATTCAAAAACAAATGATTCTCATTACAGCATACTCTACTGTAATGAAACCATATGTTTCCTTTACAGTCGAGTATGTTTCCCAGTTCCGAAATAGGAACAGCAAAACTGCTACAATAACCACCTTCAGCGCTCCAGGTGGAAGTTTTGTCAGCTTCCACAAAATTCCTGGTTCGAAATTTGTGAACTAGGTTCTGTTTATAGAATGCATATAGTAACTTCAGCACAAGCAGGTAATGTTTTCTATTTTTCAATTATTCTTCTTGAGACTTTATATTGGTAGATTAGTATATCGATTTCAGCTTTTGTTTAGAGCTATCCCTTCTTCACATCGAATCTCAATTTGAATAATCTCAGAATTTTCTCACCATACACTATAGTGAGGTCCACGTTATAATGGCAGTATTGAATTAACATTGGTGTTGCTATCCCTTTCTATCATTCGACAAACCAGTTAGCGCTATTCTTTTCCAGCAACGCGCGTTACCAGATCTTCTTTTAACAATGTAATTAACAAAATAATATATGTAGTTAACAAATAATTTTATCTCAATCATTGTAGAATATATTTTTTGACGAATGAAATATAATTGATCAAAATTCACATTCAACAGAAATATTATGGAATTTCTCCATATTGAGGTGAAATAAGAGGCTGTTTCTCACCTTATAAAAATAATTGATCATTTTAAACAAGAATGAACAGTCAATATCACATCAAATATACCGGTATCAGTTATTCTCCATAGAAGGCAGTGGCAAGGCAGAGAATCGGCAACACTGTTCCCTCATCTTTCTCCTTTGCTATTGAAACGTGGACGTCACTATAGTTTATGATTCCACTTCATTATCAATCTCTGGTAAACTGGATGCATATCAATCTAGGCATAAAGTAAGGTAACTAACAACTATATTATTTCTATAATCTCCGATCTAAGGTATATTCTGTATATTAATTATTATAATTAAACAATTTGAATAGTGTAGAAACATAAGACGAGAATTATCTCCCTCATCCATTATATCCTATTATATTAAGCGAGCAATTTTTGTATAAATTTTTTTATATTTGGTTATTTATATTTATTTATGTCCAACGGATCTTGAAAAAATCTCCAACGATTTTCACGGAATTCGAAACATAGTAGATGATATAAAAATTCGATTGCACTAGGTCTCATCCCTGGGAAAACTCGCTGAACGTCATTAAAAGGATACTTCATCCTTGGAAAAACAGCTGAGACTTTTGTCGTCTGTGGACAGTAAAAAAGTGTGTGAGACGAGTGCGTCTGTAGAAAATCAAAATATTTCATCCCCGAAATTCATAAGCTGACATATAGCCAGCTGTAAAATATAAACATGATCATTTTAAAAAATTGTGTTCTGTTTATCAATAAATAAATAACGAGTGAAGCCCAGTGCCCCGATATTTACAGTGATTTATACAGTAATTTTCAGAATGCATTCAGTATTGAACGTAATTACCCACGTATTGTTATGTTTCAACAAATTCATAACCATTCCTTCTTTACAAATAACAATAAATTCACAAAGTTCTAAACTGGGTGTACACCTCACCAAATAACATCTATTAGTTTATTATTGCCTGAAGCAACCAGATGACATTTAATAGGGGTTTGTTATTGTATTATTTTGCCTATAGGTAGTGGGTAGTAGGTTATGTGAGTAAAGGGGTTATAGTTAGGAGTTATAGAGGGTTATAGATTATAGTCAGGCTCACAGTTGGATTCACTTCAGTCTGACAATATCCCTTATTGAATAGCATCAATGTTCCCATTTGACAAATGCTGACAGAGTGCGATGAACATGGCGTTCTATGTTTCATCAGCTGCTTGTTTATGACTTTCCAACATGTGATTCAAACTTCAATACTGCTTAATGTCACGCGAATATTACAATAATCATACTCTCTTCCCAATTCTTTCAGTTTTTTCCTTGCTCTATTTCACTCTATTCTCCTGTTTTTTATTTATTTTCTATTTTCTTCGATTTCTGCTGTATTTTCATTCTCTCTGTCACACCTGGTTGTATGTTGGTAGGGGGGATGTTATTTACCTTCTTAGATAATCGACAATTTATTATTTGTTGAAACACCGCCGATTTATAAAGTTAGATCACAATATTGTATTATCGTTATTCTAATTTATTGCATCCAATCTCTATTCTCATTCATCAATTTTTTATACTATGTAAAATTCGTTGAATAATTAGCATTACCGTCAGTTAATCCTATTATATTGAGCGAGCAATTTCTGTATTTTTATATCTGGTTATTTATATTTATATAAATGGTTCCTTAAGGTGCGTACAGATATACGCACCGCGAACATGAGCAATTCACTTTCAATCAGCTGATGCCAAGCATTTTATACCTGTATCTTACCTTTTCTGTAAGAATACATTTATAGTCAGCTGATTAAACGTTAATTGCTCATGTTCGCGGCGCGTATATCTGTACGCACCTTTATGTTCAACGGATCTTGAAAACGGCTCTAACGATGTGATATAAAAATTTACGATATAAAAAATAGATTGTGCTAGGTCTCATGTTTGGGAAAACTCGTTGAACAACATTGAAAGGATAATAATCCTTGGCTGAAACAGCTGAGACTTTCGTCGTCTGAGGATAGTAAAAAAGTGAGTATGTGGAAAATCAAAATATCGCATCCCCGAAATTCATAAGCTGACGTATGTAAAATAGCTGTAAAATATAAACTCGATAATTTCAGAGAATTGTGTTCTGTTTATCAATAAATAAAAATAACGAGTGAAGCTCGGTGCCCCGATATTGTAAATTAATGTATAAACCAGTAAATATTGTAACATGCATAAATAAAGAACTCTAATTTGAGCTAATCTCTTTCAATTCCTGTCACCTTCATATTTGATTATTGATTATATCATCGTTTCTCTTTTCTGGAATCTTATGCTATCATACATTTTTCAGTTGATAAATGTGCATTCGTCGAGTTCAAAGGTGAATTCAACGGTTTGATTGTCCATAAAAAGTTTAAAAACTTTTAACAAAGTAACAAATTATGTGAAATTTTCAGAAACTGTTGCTGGTGAGACGTTATGATATCCATTCATTATGAAAACACTGAGATGTTGTTGAAAATATCACTAATTTATTGCAAAATAACAAACATGCTTCAACACCAATGGTGTTGCTATCTTCACTGACTGAAGATGACATCATTGGTGACATCCCAAAGTTTTCATTATATTAATCTTATTGGAATTTTCTTCCTCGTCTCAACCACATCCTTCGAATTAATACCTTCCTTTGACTGATAGATTTCTAGTTATTGACGTTATTCAAAAATATCGAAAAATCTATACATCTAGAAAACTAGGGTCGACATAAAACAATTTGACTGATCATTTTTGTCGCAAATCCCATGTAGAATCTATGATCTTCCTTTAGTGGAATCTATATATAAGCGAAATGGCACTCACTGACTGACTGACTGACTGACTCACTCACTCGCAGAACTAAAAATCTACCGGACCAGAAACGTTCAAATTTTGTAGGTATGTTCAGTTGGCCCTTTAGAGGCGCACTAAGAAATCTTTTGGCAATATTTTAACTCTAAGGGTGGTTTTTAGGGGTTTAAAGTTCTTTTAGTATATTCTTCTTATTCCAATATCTTGAAATTATAATTGAAAAGTCCATACCATATGTTAATATAGAACTATAATCTAGAGAGAGTACCTCTTCGAAACAGTTGTTCTGGTAACTAAAATTAAAAATTCTGTCAGGTATTAAGTTGAGTTGACTTTGTTAGGTTGGCAGTCAAGTTGAAGATTGAAATGCATTTATCCAGGACCTCCTAAATACCAATTTATCCAATTAGCCAAAATTAGCGTTCTCTCAGCTTTTCTGCGTTTCTCACCTTTTTCAATAATAATTGATGGAAATATATTTAAAAAAATCAGTACACAGGCTTAACTGAGGTGGAAGAATTCTGTTCGCCAATATAGTAACAGGTGTTTTTCGAGATCAAATTAACATAATACGTTCAAATTTGGTACAGAGGTTCCGCTGAGGTCTAAATGCAGGCGAGCGAAGCGACCTCTCTGATCTCATTTTTGGACAATCCAGTCGGGGGTCCAGAATTCGGTAAAGAGGTTCCGCTGAGGTCTACATGCAGGCGAGCGAAGCGAGCCCGCTGATCTCATTTGTGGACGATCCAGTCGGGGGTCCAGGGGGCGGAGCCTCCTGGGTAGACGGATATGGCGAGCGAAGCGAGCCCGACGGCTAGTACTCTGTATATAAAACAATTTTATTTATATCTGCATGGATAAAGCTCTCTCTCAATCAATCATTCTCTCTTTCTCTCTAATACTTGAATGAGGGTAGACTGTACCCTGTAGACCTTTGGAGAACATTGAGAGGGACCCCATATACCTGACCAGTATACAAACTCACCTTTTTACATTCTTAGTCAGCCAAATTCACCTTTAGCTTTCAACCCTCCAGAAAACATCTTCCCATTTTCGTTTTCCTTCTTCTTATTTTCTTTTCATTCTCCTTCTTCTTCTCTTTCTCCTTCCCCTCTTCTTGAACTCATTTATTTCTTCTACTTCCCATTTTTGTTCATCCTTAGAAAGCCAAATTCACCTCCATCTTTATCCCTCCAAGAAACATGTTCCAATTTCAATTTTCCCTCCACATTCCCTTCTCTTTGTCCTTTTTCTCCTCCTCCACATTCTCCATCTCCTTCATCTTCTCCTTCTCCTCTTCTCCTTCTCCTCCGTCACCCTCCTCCTCCTTCACCCTTATCTCCTGCTTCTTCTCCTTCACCTCCTTCTCTTCCTCCTCAACCTTTTTCTCCTTCAACTCCTTATTCTCCCTTTCATCTTTTTCCGTACTCTTCTCATTCTCCACCATCTTCTCTCCCTCCTCACCTACTCCTCCTCCTCTTCATCCTCCACACCACCTCCTTAGTTCTCTTTTTTCCATTCTTCTACAGCTCATTTTCATTTTCATCCTTCCCTCGTTTTCTGGAAAATGCCGTTGACCCTTACAGGGTGTATTTGGGATCTCTTTGTTCCCCTTAGGCTTTTATTGAGGACCAAATTTGGGGTCGCTACCAACCCCTTACCATCTACCTATACGTATGAGAAGACTCCACTACATTCAATATCAATATGCCTTGAATGAGGCAGATTACATGCAACGAGCATCTCCCTCCACTCACAGACTCTTCTCTCTCACTTACTCTCTCTCATTCACTCTCACACCCTCTCACTCTCTGTCTCAGTCACACTCTGTCTTTATCTCTATCTCTCACTCTCACTCTCAATCTCTCTCACTCTCACACTCTCACTCTCAATCTCTCTGACTCACTCACTCACTCTTTCTCTTTCTCTTTCTCACACTCACACTCTCAATCTCTCACACTCATTTGCTTTCTCTCTTTCTCTGACTCTCACACTCACACCTCACTCTCAATCTCTGTCACTCGCTCTCTCGCTCGCTCTCTCTCACACTTACACTCTCACTATCACTCTCAATCTCTCTCACTCACTGACTCACTTTCTCTCTTTCTCTCATTCTCACACTCACACCTCACTCTCAATCTCTCTCACCCACTCTCTCGCTCTCTCTCTCACACTTAAACTCTCACTATCACTCTAAATCTCTCTCACTCACTCACTCGATCTCTCTCTTTCTCTCTCTCACACTCACACTCTCACTCACAATCTCTCTCACTCACAATCTCTCTCTCTCACAATCTCTCTCACTCACCCACTCGCTCTTTCTCTTTCTCTTACTCTCACACTCACACTCTCACTCTCAATCTCTCCTACTCACTCACTCACACTCTCTCTTTCTCTCATACTCTCACTCTCAATCTCTCCTACTCACTCACTCTCACACTCACACTGTCACCTCCACTCCTCAATCTTTCTCATTCTCTCACTCACACAATCTCTCAATCTTTCTCTTTCCAATTCCCCTTTTTCTCTCTCTTTGTCGATCTCTTTGTCTTTCCCGATCTTCGACGCTAAGAGGAAGCTGAAGGGTTCCGGCGTCACCATTCGCGAGGATCTGACTGCGGAGCGTCTCAAGATCCTCAACGCTGCGGCCGACCGTCAGGGCAATAGGAATGTCTGTTCATCGACGGGAGGATCAAGATCTCTATCGGCGAGGGAGGATCCAGAGGGTCCACACAGTCGAGAGGATGACCGACCTTCAAAAAATAAAGGTAATTAAATCATTTCAGGATTCGATTACTAAGGTGCCCTTCACTACAAAAATAGGAAATTCGTATTAAAACATTTCACAATAGATATACCTGGCATTTTTCATGAGCTGGCTTTCTGTTCTATAAATGAATCTTTCACTGCTATTTATGATTATGTATGAGGCAATTATTTCAAACTAAGGAGATCCACATTTGTTAATACTGATTAATAATTTATCTTGATATTAATTCCCAAACTACGTTCAATGCATCAACTACTATACTCCAAGGGTACTTAGAGAATCATTATCTCTATTCTTACTATAATTATTACATCTCTTACCAAAATTATTTCCATAATTAATAATTTTCGAAATGCTGAATTCAAATAAATTGGATGATTAACATACGTTATAGATATGGATGTAATCTATAGTAAAGATAGTAATCTCTTCTATATTAGGTGTACATAATGATATCTCCTACTGTTGCCACAGCTCGAGCAATAGAAGCAATGTGTGAAGAATTATTGATAGAACGAGGGGTGGGTAGTCTGTTCATATGCTTATATAGGGCTGGTGTTTCATTTAATGTTATCTTAGACATTCATCACTAAAATATTACAGTTCTCAATTTACTACTTTTATTGTTATTGCAACTCCCAATAGTTAATTATACTTCTAATACTATATCATATTTTTCACACTCACCGTTCAATCCTATTTAAAACTCATCTAAAATAATCTAGCACTTTCTCCATCGTCTCCTCTACTTCTTATTTTTCTTTCTATTTCTCTTCTTGATCTTATATTTATAATGATTACTTGAATATTTTGTTTGCGATGATGATTATTATTCTTTTCTATTCTTCTTCTTCTTCGCTTCTTCTTCTTCTTCTTCTTCTTCTTCTTCTTCTTCGTCTTCTTCTTCTTCTTCTTCTTCTCTTTTTCTTTTTTTTTTTCTTTTCTTCTTCTCTTTCTCTTCTTCTTCTCTCCTTGATTAATTCAAGATCACAATACGATGTTCTATTTCTTATTCTATAGTTCAGTTTTATAAGTTCTTCTCAATTGTGCACATTCCTTCTTTCTCTTCTTTTCTCCCCATTGTTATCATTATTTTCCCTGTGATTTTTTCACTAGCTATCCAGCATGTTCAAATGTTTATTTCTCTTCTATATCTATTTATCTTCCTACCTTTTCTCTTCTATCTGATTACCTTCTACTAGTATCCATATATTATATTATAATATCCATATATTTATCCATTAATATTCGTTCTTTCCCACATTGAATCATACTATTCCTCTTCATTTTATGGGGATATTATTCTTATCAGTTGTATTATGTATCTTTTCTCAATTGATACTTTCTTCAAAGATTTTTCGTTTTTCTGCTGGCTTTTTTTCTCTTTTTCAGTTTTTACTGGATCCCATTTCGCTCTATCTCCACCATGAACACGATCTTCCACTACTGGATTCCATCTCTCTCTATCTCACTTGGACTCGATTTTCCACCACTGGATTCCATCTCTCTCTGTCTCCACTTGGACTCGATCTTCCACTACTGGATTCCTTCTCGCTTACCTCCACTTGGACCCGATTCTTCCACTACTGGATACCTACTCGCTCTATCTCCACTTGGACCAGATCTCCCACTACCAGTTCTTCCTCAATCTTCGTCTTATTCACCATTAGGATTATTCATCACCGGAACTCCACACATCTACATCTTATTGTGTTTAGTGAATTTTTGTTTTGAACTAGTGCTTTAAATAGTGAAGGGAGCCGAACTGTCAAGGCATGCTGAATGCACTCGAATCAAGAGACTTTTTCATTTAGGTTAAGTTTTATCAGTTTCATCCCCATTTTCCCCGTCATGTGTCGTTCTGAGGTCGGTTCACGATTGGTCTGCTGCTTCCATGATGCCTCTCACTGACACGTCAGCTCGCTCGCCCTCAAGTAGGTATGATTATTTCAATAATAGTAATAATGACGCAGGTATGTTTCTAGCAAATAAGCTCCACTCTTTCAAAAAACTTTTCAAGGCTGCTCACCTTAACGTACAATCCCTCAGTTGCCACATTGATGAACTCAGAGCAATCTTCCGTTTTCAGGACTTCAATATAATCGGAATTTCCGAATCATTTTTGAAGCCTAGTATTTCATCAAATTTTGTTGCATTGCCTGGATATAATCTTTTCCGGAATGATAGATTAAATAAAGCTTGTGGGGGTGTAGCAATTTATGTGAAAGAAGGTATCAAAACAAAATTTTAATCACATCTAAACAAGAGTATTGTTCCAGACCAGAGTTTATGCTACTTGAATTATCCTTATCTAGTACTGATAAATTACTCGTTGGTATCTGTTATCGCCCACCAAAATAGGTCATTTCACAGATTTCGAAAGTGCCTTGCTTTCTCTTATGCCTTGTTATAACCGTATACTAGTTATGGGATATGAACACCGACTTGAACATGACAAATCGTAACTTTGACTACTTTCAACTGACTACAATTTTCCAATGCCTAAACATGACTATTTTACCTCTCGATCCACTCATCATACTAATGAATCAGACACACTCATTGACCTTCTCATTGTTAGTGATCCCAATGAGGTTGTTCAAGCAGGCCAAATCTCAGTCCCAGCTATTTCTAGACATGATTTGATCTACTGTGTACTTTCCCATAAGATACCCAAGCCAGAACAGAAAATTATCACTTATAGAGACTTCAAAAACTTTGATGAAGCCGCCTTCCTGACTGATGTGGCTCAGACTCCATGGCATCAAATTGAAGCATTACCCTCAGTTGATGACATGGTCAAGACTTTCGAGAATTGGACTTTGACTTTGTATGACAAACATGCACCTTATGTGACAAGGAGGATTAATAAACATAGAAAATTTAAAAAGACATTTGACTTGGACAGTTTGATAGAGTATAGGAGCCTTAGAAATAGGGTTAAACAGGAATTACGGAACTCAAAGATTAGGTACTTGAATTCGTTTATGACAAACAATAGACAAGACTCTAATCACTTTGGCAGGGAATAAAAGAATTCGGGCTTGGCAAAGAGAAATCGAATCCACAAATTGACTTACCATTGAATAATATAAATGACCATTTCGTTTCACACTCTAACCAACGCGACGAAGTTGTCATTGCTAATCACATTGATGATCTTGAAGAGCAGGTTACAAACTTAGATTTACCAATCACTGATCAATTTCATTTCCATCCAATCTCAGAAGAAGACACTTTCAGAGCAATTCAACGTATTCATAGTAATGCTATGGGTGTAGACAAAATTCCTATTAAATTTATCAAGAAGATGTTATTTGCTGTTTTACCAACCATTACATACATTTTCAACAAGTCACTTGAAGAAGGCATTTTCCCTGAAAACTGGAAGTTTGCTCTGGTTCGCCCTCTAAATAAAGTTCCATCACCCAATAAAGTTGAGGATTTTAGACCAATCAGTATTTTACCTGCATTGTCCAAAGTGCTAGAAAGACTCATTCATGCTCAAGTTGTAAAATTTCTAGACAACAATAGTAAGCTTCATAACTTTCAATCAGGCTTTAGAAAATTCCATTCAACTGAGACAGCTCTGCTTCGTGTCACTGATGATATAAGGTTAGCTATGGACCAAAGAAAATGCACCATCCTCACCCTATTTGATTTTTCTAAAGCATTCGATACTGTTGATCATACAGTCCTTCTGAATAAGTTGGCTATTCTTGGTTTCAGTCACAACTCGTTAGTTTGGTTTAAATCCTATCTATTAGGTAGGAAACAATGTGTATCTGTCGGTGACAAAAAGTCAACTTGGAAAAACGTTATGCATGGAGTACCACAAGGTTCAATTTTAGGCCCTCTCCTCTTCACTTTGTATGCTAATGACCTTTCTTCCATTATCAAATTCTCCAGTTTCCATACTTATGCAGACGACCTTCAAATCTATTTAAGCTGTCCCATAACAAAAATTAATGAAACAGTTGGAATAATGAATCAGGATATCAATTCGATAGTGGAATGGACAAGAAAAATGGCCTTAAGCTTAATCCCATCAAAACACAACCCATTATAATTGGATATTCTCGTCTTATAAACTATTGACCTTGAATCGATTCACAAAATTAGTGTAGACGGTAATGACATTCCTTACTGTAGCTCAGTTAAAAATTTAGGCATTATTATGAATAATACTCTTGACTGGTCAGAACAAGTGAACAAAACTTGTAAAAAGGTATTCTCAGCCATGCATGCATTGAAGAAAATGCACGATATCCTCCCTAGAAACATTAAATTATTATTGGTTCAATCTCTCATCTTCCCACATTTAATGTATTGTATTCTGTTCTTAACGATATGCAAGTCACTCTGAATGATAAACTACAGCGTTGCCAAAATTATTGTCTACGTTTCGTCTACTCTCTCCAACGCCATGATCATATCACCCCAGCCCACATTGCTAGTTCAACATTAAAGCTTCCCGATCAGAGGCTTTTTCGAATAGTCAAGCTTGTTAGAGATATCTTGATATACGGTAATCCGAACTATTTTAAAGATGATTTCAAATTTGTCTCTGAAGGTAGGAGGATAGATGCTTCACATACTAGAACCGGAGAAAGTACTTTAAGGACCCAATCATCGAACTACTATTTTCACAAAATCCTTCTTAGTCAGTGCCTGTCGTGCATGGAATGCACTTCCTGTTTCTATCAGGTCCATCGAGAGCCGAGCGAGCTTCATCCTAACTTTAAAAAAACATCTTTTGGAACAAATGACTGAAACTGTCCGGCCCTAGAACGATCACATGACATCCATCCCCCACCCATCCCACAAATACAAACCTTTAAACCATGTTATAGAACGAATTGTATATATATATATTATATAAACTCATGTTATTTCAATTATCCACTGCATAATGCTGTATATTACTGAAAGTTGATAACCCTGATCTACTTTCAGCCTACTTCATTTTATTAATCAATTATTTGATCTTATCTACCTATATAATTATTTTACTCTATCAATTTTCTGTTTTTTTTCTCTTTAATATTCATATTGATTAAAACTTTTACAATATTTCCATTAATAAATAAATCCTTAGTTTAAATAACGAAATTAACGTTTTGGTAGAGAGTTAGTGGGGAGGATATTTTTAATATTCTTTCCGAAGAATGGACATTGATATGTCCAAAGCTCCGCCAATTTATGTAGATGCATAACAATATGATTATTATCTATAGTTATTATATTACAAACTGCTTTTTCATATCATATACAGTTCAATAATTATTTTCTTAGTCTATATTATGTAAATTCATCTATAATTTTGCTGTATTGTAAGCTATTGTATATAAGTGTATAAGCCAGTATATATTGTAATCTACATAAATAAATAAATAAATAAGTATTCTTCTTCTTTTTCTATTTCTTTTTCTTGTTGTTGTTGTTGTTCTTCTTCTTCTTCTAGTTCTTCTTCTCCTTTTCCTACTCCTCCTCCTTCTTCTTCTTCTTCTTCAACACAATTAGTTTCAATTCCACTTTCTTACTAAAGATCCAAGAACCAATAATAATCGTATGGCTTTTATTAGTGGGGAGAGTTCCTGACGGGAATTCCATCTCGCCTAAATGTATATCATTTGAGACGTCAATAGACCTTACAACTGTCATACTTCAGCCGGGACCGATAATTAACATGCTCATCCGATAACACGGAAGTGACTTGTTCAAAAACTTTTTGTTATGAGCGTAGCTTGAACCGAGGATCTCTAGGCTGCTAAGCTAGCACTCTTAGCCCAGTCAATGAAGGTCAAAAAAAGCAGTACGATCCGAAAATTAAATAAAAGCTGAATTTCCCACCATCGATAGAACCCTCCCAGAGGGTCATTCTCCCAAAAGTCCCAAGAAATCCCCTTGGCGCTTTCCGCCCCAGCCCCCTAAAACATGAATAGAGCAGGTAAACAAGGGAAATCAATTATCTCTGTAACCATTAATCGGAAACAGTTCTATTATATGCCATTCGATTCATCACATTATGGACTACAATATTAGTTACGGCATATTCATTTTTTCAATCAAACTTGCAGTTTTCTCGATAATATAATAAATATGTAGAAATTTATTCCTCTAATTTTTCTTTAAAATTACTTGCTTCGAAGTTAATCGGAAAAAGCAAAAAAATCAAACCGAAAAACCCCTTAATTTTTACATATATATTATTTCATCAAGGAAACTGTTCGATTTATTGAGAAAATGAATACAATTAATATTGTAGAATCGTATAATATATGATAGATTTTTTCCGATTAATGGTTACAGAGATAATTGATTTTCTGTTTCCTGTTTACTATGGCTAAGAGAGTCAGCCGCACCCTATCGCGTCGACTGTTTCCCCTTCCATGGCGTCAAATCAAATCGCAAATACATAAAATATACATCAAGGGATTTGAAATGAGAGTGGCTACATTAATTATTTGCCTCATTTTTCTTTAAAACTACTTGCTTTGCAGTTAATCGAGGAAAACAAAAAAATCAAATCGCAAACCCCTTAAATTTTTACATATATATTATTTCATCAAGACAACTGCAATTTTTATTGAAAAAATGAATATAACTAATATTGTAGTCCATAATGTAACAAATCGAATGGCATATAATAGAACTATTTCCGATCAATGGGTACAGAGATAATTGATTTTCCGTGATTACCTGCATTTTTCATGTTTTAGGGGGCTGGGGGTGAAAGCTACAGGGGGATTTCTTGGGACTTTTGGGAGAATGACCCTCTGGGAGGGTTCTATTGATGGTGAGAGATTCAGCTTTTTTTTTAATTTTCGGATCTAAAAAACCTTTTTCGCCACACTGCACAGAAAGCATCTGTTTTCCAGTCCATACGTAGATCTGAAAGAAATTGTTTGCAGACGACTCTCGTCTGACGTCAGAACTGGTTTCTTTCCGGCCTAGGCCGGAAAGAGTACCCTTCCCAGCTGCTAACATGGAACTAAGAAAGGGGATCAAAAAACAGCTGATCAAAAAACATTTCATTATTTGTGTTCATTATTCAATAATAAAAACATTTATAATAATATCATCTTATTGTCGTTTGAAAGAATAAATAAGTATAAACTCAACCTCCCACATAATTGAACATCATCTTATAGGTTATTTGGACAAATCAGAATAAAAAAAAAATACTTGGACAATTTCCTGATACTCAGATTACCTCATATTTGCTAGATCTATCACCTTCCACTTCTGCTTTCGGAAGTGCTTAGTAAACAACTATAAAATACAAAATAGCGTTCGCACTACGGGCAAAAATGTTTTTCCGGCTCTCAATCTTGAAAACCGATTTTGAGCCGGAAAAATCTCATTTTCTGCTCTAGGTGCGAAATATACTATATTGACTGGGCTATGTATCCACTAGACCACGGATCACTCCGTGATCTAAGAACTAAAAACCGCATATCATAGGATTGATTCATTGAGAAGCAACGATGTTATCTTTAAGGAAAGCTCACCGTTTAAAGTAAGTCTCACTAAATTCCCAGACCGAAAACTGTAATTATTCAAAGTTGGTCATTGAATGTAGGTATTTCCAGTACACTGACACTAAAAAGTGAGAGTGAATCATTACAGAATTTATTCGAATCTACATTGAAAAAGGTCTCTCATGATTAGAGGGACAGGCAGCCCTTGGTGCCCTAAGGGAAGACCATCAAGGGCAACTCAAAGGGAGATTACCCCTCAAATTACTCCCCCAAAACTCCCAAAGTTGAGGGGGGAACCAGGGGGGTCAAAGGTCATTCTTGGTGACTGCTGCTTGGAATATTTGTGATTAAAAGCACCAGTAACTGAATGGTGAGGGGGTACTGATCTCGAATTTGGGGGTCGGCTTTTGTACTGTGTGTGTAACCCCCTGTACAATGGAGATTCGCAGAAGGACGGTCACCTCTCAAAGGGATTGACCCCGGGACCCCTCGATTTTGGGGGTGAGAGAGAGAGAGGGAATGAGTAGGGTTTAGAAGCCCTTTCGTCTAATTAGACTTTCACAATTGCCTCCCGGGTCTCTTAGAATCGATGCGGAGAAGAACTATGGAGAAGGAGAAGGAAAATGATAAGAAGAACAGGAAGGACGAAGAAGAAGGGAGAAGGAGAAGGATAAGTGGTGGAAAATTAGGAGAAGAAAAGAAAAAAGAAAAAGAAGAAGGAGCAGGAGTAGAAAAAGAAGAAGAAAAAAGAAGAAGAAGAAGAAGAAGAAGTAAGAAGAAAAGGAGAAGGATACGAAGAAGAATAGGTAGAAGGATGAAAATAAGTTGATGGAAAAGAAGAATAAGAAGAAGGAGGAGGGGAAGAGAGAAGTAAAAGGAGAGGAAGAGAGATACTGGCCCATATAAATAGAACAAGAGCAAATGCTCATGAGCAAGAGCACGGAGCATGAGGTTTTGCTCATGAGCAAAAAAAGGTAGAAGCAAAAGCATTTTCTCATTTTTATATAAGCTGTACCTTATGCACCTGAACTCTGGAGAAAATGCTTACGTATCTTAAAGATTTTTCATCAGCTGATTCGATTTTGTAGCCTTACTTTGTTTTCATAGCTCACGGAGGCGCTAAATATGCAAGTAGGGGGCACCGCTTGTGTTTGCGTCGTCTGCCCTGTTTTCCATTTATGAATAGAGTTTTAGGTTAGTTTAGTTTAGAATTTTCAAATAATAGCGTGAAAAATCTCTATGATAATCTTCAGCATATTCTTATAATATCAATAGCCTTCTTATAATCGTCTACACTCTCATCTTCTTAAATGCCTATTTCCTGGGTATTTTGTAATGACTATCTTTTATATCAGTTAGCTGCTATCTTTTGTATTTATTCTTTTGTAGGAATAATGGTGATATAAATCAGCTGTGCTAATAGTGAAGTTGTGTTTCTTTTCAGGCTCGAAATTTTGCAAAATTACTCAAAAATTTCTAATTTGTAGAGTTTTGAGTGAAATATTTTTGTTTTTAATCATTTTTTAAATATCAAAATTCAAAATTTTTAGTTTTGTCATTAGTTTTGAAGTGGAAATTGGACTTTTTGAAGTGAAAGTGAAATCTTAACCTTATTCTTTTTGGAACTTTTATTTGTTAAAATTTGGGAGAAGACAGTTTTGGCTATGCCTGTTGTCTTCTCCCAATCATATTTATTTATATAAATTATGATCTGTAATTGCATGAATAAATCATGGTTGAATCTAAAAAGAGTTTTATAGTTCTCGACTATTGGTTAAGATCGTATCTGGTATAGTTTCCTCTTCCTCATACGAATTAGTTGAGCCATTTTACTATCAGCAAAAGGTGATAAGCTGCTCTAGACTACACTCACCTTTTTTGAAGCATTTGCTTCAAAAGTTGAGCAAATGCTCTAGTTTATTCATACAATTTTGAGCAAAAGCTTTCACTTTTGAGCAAATGCTCTAGTTTATTCATACAATTTTGAGCAAAAGCTTTTACTTTTGAGCAAATGCTCAAACTATTTTTTTGATGAGCATGAGCAAAAGGTTTCGCTCACGTTTATTCATAGGAAATGAAGCAAATGCTCCATATTCTAGAAGTATAAGCAAATGCTCAACTTTTTTCATATGGCCCAATGTGAAGAAGTAGAAGTAGAAGTAGTAGATGAAGAGGAAGGATAGGAGAAGAAGTAGAAGCAGAAGTAGAAGACGAAGACGAAGAAGAAGGATAGAAGAAGAAGAAGATGACGAAGAGTAGGAGAAGAAGAAGGAGAAGAAGATTTACGTCACGAAAGGACATTTTTCTTCACAATTACCATTGCATCCATGTAACCTCTGACATGGTTTCCACTCTTGAAAGAAGTAAGGGTTCTGTGTTTATCAACACGCGATGGAAAATTGTTCAATTCGCTAATTGAATTAAAAAAAGCTTACCCTGAAAGATAAGAAACAGTTATACTGTAACTGAAGTATAGAGTATGATCTTGGAACATTGCAAACTCAGTGCAGTATTCCAATTTATTTATTTATCTGATATTGATGGAAACTACCCGTTGGAGAAAAAGATGGTGGAAAGATGAAAAAGTAGAAGATAATGATCAGAAAACGAAGCGAGGGACTGAATAAAGGAATATAATAAAACATAAATTCAGAGAAGATGAAAGACAAGGATAATAGAGAAGAATTATTATAATAAGACATGGGATAGAAGGAGGATGGAGGAGAAGGTTGATTGATTGATTGATTGAGTACTTTATGTAGATTACAATATATACTGGCTTATACACTTATATACAATAGCTTACAATACAGCAAAATTAAAGATGAATTTACATAATATAGACTGAGAAAATAATTATTGAACTGTATATGATATGAAAAAGCAATTTTGTAATATAATAACTATAGATAATTATATTGTTATGCATGTACATGAATTGGCGGAGCTTTGGACATATCAATGTCCATTCCTCGGAAAAATATTAAAAATATCCTCCTCACTAACTCTCTACCAAAACGTTAATTTCATCAATTACACTAAGGATTTATTTATTAATGGAAATATTGTAAAAGTTTTAATTAATATGAGTATTTAAGAGAGAAATTGATAAAGTAAAATAATTATATAGGTAGATAAGTTCAAATTATTGATTAATAAAATGAAGTAGGCTGAAAGTAGAAGGGAGAGAGAAACTGAGTGAAGGCAAAAGGAAAGAAGGAGAAGGAGATAATCATCCAGTGGAGAGAAAGATGGGGGAAAGATTAGAGGAGGAAGATGATGATGATGATGATGAGAAGAAAATCGAAGGGGAAAATATAGAAGAGGTATAATGAGTCATACTAGAGAACTGGGTAAATAGAAGAGGAAAAGAAAAATTGAGAAGAAGGAGAAAGGAGAAAAAAGAGAGAAGAAGAAGGAGAAGAGCAGAAAAAGTAATCAGTAGATGAATTATCAATAATAAGGAGATATAGTGTGCAAACTGCATAATGTGCAAGAAGAAGAAGAGAATGAGAAAGATGAGAAGGAGGAGAAGAAAAAGTAGAAGAGTTGGGAGAATAACAGAATAACAAAAGATGAAAATCAAGAATAAAAAAGAGATGATAGTATTCATATTGTATGATTTCGGAAGAGAAAGAGGAGACAAAGAAGAAGAAGAAAAAGAGAAAGAAGGTGGAGAATAACAGTTGGATGATGAAATATGGAGAAGAAAAAGGATATGATATTGTACATACTGATTTCGTTTCAAGAAAATGGAGGAGAAGAACGAGAGAAAGAAGAATGAGAAAAAGGAGAGGGATTGATGAAGAGAAAGAAGAAGTGGGAGATGAGAAGATGAAAAATCTAGAAGTAAAAGCAAATTATAGTGTTCATACTGCTCAACGTCCAAGGGAAAGAAGAAAAAAAATAAGGAGAAGGAGAAGAAGAGATAAGAAGGAAAAATAGGGAGAAGGAGAAGATGAAGAAAAAAATGAAAGGAGGAGAAGACTACGACGAAGAAAAAGAAGAACAAGAACAAGAGGGAGAAGAAGTAGTGGAAGAAGAAGAAGAAGAAGAAAAAAGAAGGAAAAATAAGGAGAAAAAGAAAAACAAGAAGAAGAAGAAAAAAGAGATGGAAGGTGGAGAAGACGACGACGACGAAGAAAAAGAAGAAGAAGAACAAGAGGGAGAAGAAGAAGTAGTGGAAGAGGAAGAAGAAGTAGGAGAAGAATATTACTGTTCAAGAATTGAAAATCGTAATTTACATCATGAAAGTAGGAGGAGGAGGAAGCGAAGAGGATGATCAATTAGAAGTAGTAGAAAAATAAGGAGAGGAAGAAGAAGAAGAAGAAGAGGTGGAAGAAGTGAAATAAAATGAAAATGATAGTGAGCATACTGCATAATGTTCAAACCCACGTGTTCAGGGTATTTTGAAGCAAAGAGAATAAATAAAAGATCTACCAAGGTAACTGACCCTTTGGGGCTTCTTTCTCTTGCAGGGTGGGGAGTGGTGATGACGGGTGAGAGAGAGGGGGAAAGGTGATTAGGAAAAAGAAAATCCTCTACCTGAAGTGAGGAAAAAGGGGGAAAGACAGCCAGTGCTAATTGCAGACAGAGCCGGTGGTTGAAATGAAAATCTGTGCATGTGACGTGTGTAGTTGGAAAAGCGCTTTTCCTGACCACACACTGGTGAAGGGCTTTCCCTCCCAGGATTATACTTGCTACTTTAGCTGTCCATCCAGGTTCTTGATTCCTTTCTCTCATGATTCCAATTGCTCTTTTCATTCTGAGATTTTCCCATTTTCCATCTCATTTTGTTATCTGAATGCTCGTTGCATTTTGAATGACTATCTCGATCTAGCCAAACTAAACTTCAGTATTATCATAGAGAAACGATAGCATAAGTAATAATTTTCATATTCATATGATAGTAGAATTATTCATCATAAATCAGCTGTCGAGTGGATTATAAATCGCATGCCATGACGCATGCAATTCAATATCTCAATGTAATTGGTAAAAAATCAGCAGCTGTGTAGACTATAAATTGCATGCCTCATTGAATGCAATTTTTATGCACTATTGAATAGTTTGCAAAGAACTTATAAAAGCTTGTCTGGGCGCCTAGATGTCTTCTGGTTTTCTCACGCTAAATTCCGGAAAGCGTTATATGATAATTAAATCTTGTGTAAGCATGATCTGATCAAATAAATAGTTGGTGTATCAGTGTGGATGTGCATATGGTTTGGGACGTCGTTCAGTTATAAATGTTATTTATTCTATTGATAAAATTTTTGTTCATTATTTGTTATTATATTCTTTAATTTTATAAGTTTTGGATTCTCAATTTGTTTTATTTTTACTTTTCTCATAAGTATTTGAAATCTTTGTATTTTTCATTTTTGAATTAGGTAGTATCATAGAGAAACGATAGCATAAGTAGTAGATATCCCATGGTATAGGGCGTTTATGTCGCAACTTTTACTGTTCACGTAGCGCTTCCCATGCAGCTGTGTGACGCTGGCAGTCTCTCAAATTGTGCCGTTCATACACTCTCACCCCAACAAAACAGTAAAAATTGACAATAATCAACAGTAATAGGCTTGAGATAACAGTAAAAGTTGCGACATAAATTCCCTATACCATGGGATATCTACTTACGCTATTGTTTCTCTATGGTATTATACAGAAGAATCTGTACAAGTTAGGGCCGGCTTCCGAGCTCAGGGTTTACCTTAAGCTGGGTTTTCGTTAGTGCATAAATGCCGTCGTCGACCACCACAGGGTGAGGATCTCAGATTGCGTGGATATCAATTTGTCTAAATAACCTAAAAGATTATGTTCAATTATGTTTTAATGGGGGAGGTTCAGTTAATATTTTTTACACATTTAAATGGCAATATGTTGATATTATTGTGAATGTCTGATTCTTGAATAATAAACACAAATAATGAGAAGTTATTTGATCAGCTGTTTTAGCACAAGTGGAGTTTGGACAATATGAATGTCAACAATGCTATAGTGAACTTAAATTGGTGAGGCGGGTAATGGTGGCACCTTCTCTGGGTGAAATTGGTAAATTTCAAGCTTCAAATTGCATAATATTCTAAATATTGGAGATGTGTCAATCATATCAAAATATTTAAAAATCAGGTTTATTTATGTTTTAGAGAAAAACAAACAAAAACTCCTCACATGTACAATTACAACAGTTTAGTGGAGGCTTGAATTGGTGCTTGAAATGTTGTTGTCCATTCCAAATTATTCAGTAAAATTTATGGCTGAGTTATAAAATACATTTAAAAAAAAATTTGTACTACTTGAAATTTACCAACTCCACTCATAGATGGAGCCACCTTAACCCGCCTCTACCAAGGTCTATAAATACAGGTCGTGACACTCGTGTTTCTAATGGAGCGGCCATTATGTGAGGTCTTTATGGCGGTACATTTGAAAATCCAATCTAATTCAATTTGCTCGTAACAAAATTATGCATTTTGAAAACAATATTCTAGTTCAGATAATATGTGAATTCAGGTTTTCAATTTTTTAATAATGAAATTCCAATAATAAAACTCTTCAATTATTCATTCATTTATTATCAAAAATTGTTCTTGTTCTTGTAAATCAAGGATTATGATGCAAAAGGCATTGGGACAAGACAGAAATATGCGAGGCCAATTTCAAAAAGAGTTTCAAGTTCCCGATCAATTGAATCTAGAAATCAACAATTCAGTTCCTAGTTGGAATCTTATTTTTTATTATTCTGTCGGAAAAATTTATTTTACAATTCAAAGCCAAGCAATATCCCTTGAACAATATTACAAAATAACACATCATGTTGTTCAATCCATAATGATAACAGCTGATAAATTTGAAAGTTGGTGGACTAGGACTCCATAAAATGGCGATTTTGCAATGCATCACGGGACTGTGTCATGACCTGTATTTTATAGACCTTGGCCTCTCCAATTTGCGTTTACTATAGTCGTCGACTGCGGAAGTTTACGCACTACCGAAAACGCACCTCAAGTTCTAGACTTTAAACAGCTGGAGTCAGAAAATTGGCTTTCCGAAACGGGGCGTAGTCGCAGTCCACGTTCAAATTAAATTTCGAAAAAACTAGAAAATCGAACACGAAATAATATAAAGAGAAAATAATGTAAAGTTTCAGAATTTTTGAATTATTTAGGATGTTTCATTTCGTCAAGGAGAACGTTTCCAATTATAGAAATGAGAAGATAAAGATTATCATAAAAACTGCGACTACGCCCCGTTTCGGAAAGCCAATTTTCTAATTCCAGCTGTTTAAAGTCTAGAACTTACCTGAACCCCGAACTTGAATACCGGCCCCAAATTGTACATATTCTTCTGTATAATACAAAAGTCTAGTTTGGTTAGTTCGAGATAGTCATTCAAAATGCAACGAACATTCAGATTACGAAATAAGATGGAAAAATGGGAAAATCTCAGAATGAAAAGAGCAACTGGAAGTTGGTGAAGAACTCCAGGTTTTAAAAGTCTAGAACCTAGCTAAATGCCGACCTCGGAATTCAGCCCTTTGTGATTTGCATGTATATTAATAGAGAATGTCTTCATTTATTAATTAATGATCGAATTCACACTCATTAATATTGAAATCTCTTTTATTTTCCAGGTGAGTTGGAGCGCTATCTTTTCTATGATACCTTCATATACGTAGAGTTCATAATATAATACGTAAGTAGCCCTGCTCAAACATTCAGGTTTATCTCTCCCTGGTCCGGTTGCACAAAAGCCGGTTACATTTCAACCGTGTTTAATCTCACAAGGACCAATCAGAGAAGGCTTCCATGAAGAGACGGCTTCTGTGATTGGTTCTTGTGGAATTAACTACGATTAGAATTCAACCGGCTTTTGTGCAACCGGCACTCATTATCTTAGTTTCCTTTTTCTCATCTAGTCTGCTTCTCTATATTTGTCTCATTTATCTTCTATAATATAATTGAGGAGAGAATTGGTTTATACACTTAGGGGATTGGAAAAACACGAAAAACAATTTTCCTAAGGGTGAAAAAACATTTTTCACTCATGATATACACAACCTTTTTCCTCCACCTTCATTTTTATAGAAACTTCAAATAAAATAATTTTTAAAAACGTACGTGACCAAACAATGTGTTACAACATAATCTGAAAGTAAATAGAAACGACTGGCTTTTAATCACAGTTCTCCGCCGATAGCGCTATCTGTCGGCAAAAGTTGTAACAACAATGGCCGCCACAAGTACAGCTATGATGAAGTTCCCGTTTCAAATTTGATTCGTTAATGAGGAATATTCGTTGGCTGGTATTTTGAATAACATGGGATAAAAAATTTACATTTTTCTAGTATAGTGATATGAATTTTGTAATAATTTTAGCATTCAAACATGTCTGGTTGAGGTATTGAATTTAGTTGGTTTAATGACTACTCTATTTATGCTTCCTGATCCAGGCTTAGACCTTCTAACCTATTACAATATAAGTTTTTAAAATAAAGATGCTTCCAATGTTATTTAAATGGAGTCACTTTTCCTCCCTAGGGAGTTTTTCTGTTTTTTACTACCGAGAGCGTAAAAGTGACACTTTAGTATTATGTTTTAGGGAGTAAAGTAACCTACTTTAGACAGTAGGTGGAGGAAAAAATAATTCTTCTTCACAAAAATATTACTATTTCAACTTTGAGAAGAAAATAGAGCCTCCAAATCTATTGTGGCAAATAATTAATTACTTTTCCGAATGCTTCTAACTTTTTTCCGCTTCTCCATCAGTTCTATGGCGGGATTAACTTTCAACTGCGAGCATTGTTTGAATGGGGAGCATAATATATAACAAATGCTGACAATTTAAAATGACTCCCACTGCAATGAGGTGCCAAAGTCTTTTTGTAGCTTACTTTTCCCATTATCTCAACTTGGATTTGTAGTTGCTGATCATGCTTCATCTCTCTCTTAACTTAACTTAGTTACTTTAGTTAGTTTTAAGTTAGTCTTAGTTAGTTTTCTCACACGTCACACACAATAAGTTGAAAGCCCCAGACGAATTCAATGATTTACTTTGTTCTCAACTTTCTTTTCTTCCAAGTTTTTTCTCTGTTCAATACTTCTAATTCCCAATTTTCTGCTTCGTTCTTTCGATACTTTTCACAGGTTTGATTTCTCCTCCTATATTACCAGATAGTTCTATAATTTTCTAGCTTCGCACTGTTGCCGAATCGTTTGGTGGAGAAATCAGATGAATAAATGAAGAAATATAATTGACGTTTTCTGTCTTTTTTGTGGATTATAGTAAATGTTCTTACATCTAATCATGCAGTCTCTTCCCTTGCATCTCCTCTCAGCTTCTCCTGATAACTTAGCTTTAAAATTTAAATCGAGAATCATTGAAAATTAGAAATCGAATCATTTAAAATCACAAGCAAGAATTTGAGCGAATCATCATTTAATGATGATTTATAATGTAATCTTTTTCATATAAAATTCAAATACAGCAATCCTTCTTCAGCTCTTGAATCGTTTCCTTTTCAGCCAACAATGAGAGAAAATTGGAAAGAAAAGGAAGTACAAAGGTGAAGTGGGAAAAGTATTAGGTGAAGGAGGAAAAAAGGTACAAGAAAAAGTGAATAAAGGTGATGTGGGAAGGAGTAAGTGGTATAGTTGGAGGAGGATATGGGGGAAAATGATGCGGAATGGAAAATGAAAGGAGAGAATGTAAAAGGAAAGCATCAGTAGGAAAAGGGATGGGAGGAGAAGACGGAGGAGGAGGAGGAGGAGAAGGGGAGGTGGAAAACAAGATGGAGAAGTAGGAGGAGGAGGAGGAGGATGAGGAGGAGCAGATGGAGAAAAAAAGAAAAAAGTGGAGAAGAAGAAAAAGAAAAAAGTGGAGAAGAAGAAAAAGAAGAAGAAGGAGAAAAAGAAGAAGGAGAAGAAGAAGAAGATAAAAAGAAGAAGGAGGATGAGAAGAAGAAGAAGAGAAGTAGAAGAAGAAGAAAAGTGAAAGAAGAAGAGAAGTGGAAGAAGAAAAATAAGGTGAAGGAGAAGAAGGTCGTGGAGAAGAAGGAGGAGAATGAGGAGAAGTAGAAGAAGAAGCAGTATAAGATGAAGGAAAAAGAAGAAGAGGAAGAAGAAGAAGAAGAAGAAGAAGAAGAAGAAGAAGAAGAAGAAGAAGAAGAAGAAGAAGAAGAAGAAGAAGAAGAAGTGGAAGAAGAAGACGCAAAACAGGAAGATAAATGAAAATGGATGAAGGAGATGAAGAACAAAAGGACATGAAGGAGAATTCGACCAAGATACGAAGGAGAAGAAGAAGAAGAGAAGTGAAGAATATGTTGGAGCAAGAAGAAGATGAAGAAGAAGAAATGGAAGGAGAAGAAGATGTGAAAAAGAAGACAGGATCAAATTGAAAGCAAGCATCAGAAGTATAAGACACGCATCGGTAAGGCCGGTAATGTTATCCGACAAGTTTTTACTCTGTTCTCGAAATTGATTCTCCCGTTCTCTTCTCTTTCTTCTTCTTCTCCTTCTTTCTTCTTCTTCTTCTTCTTCTTCTTCCCCTTTTTCCTCTTCTATTCCTGCTCCTCTCCTCCTGGTCTTTCTGAACTTCTTTTCCGTTTTGCAAAGTTCAGTCAAACTGATCGGCAGACAAGATTGGCGGTGGGACTCCTCGAATTGACTCACTGTCTCCGCACTTGATTTATTGCCCATCAATTCTGTTTCAATGATCGTTGTCCCATCTTTTCTCAGCAAACAAGTTGTGGTACACTACCGGCCTCATTCAAGATTATAATAACAATGACTGGAGTGAATAAACTGTACTGATTATCTATATACATAAAAATGAATGTCTGTGTGTTTGTTTGTTCCCTATATACTTGAAAACTACTTGACAGAACGGTATGAAACTTTGAGAATATGTTGTGTGAATATTGGGGATGGTTTCTGACCGGAAATTTTAATAGGTTGGCTAATGAATAACAAATAGTGTGTAGGTTTTTGATTTAGTATTCTAATTTTTTAAATAAGTGCAATATTTCTAAAATTTTTAATTTTTTGTGATTCATTTAGAGTATAAAATCAACCTTCAAATTCAAAATTTTAAATCATCATTTCTGGACCGAAAATGAAGTGACGAAGCAGTGTGTGACTATATAACCTTTTGGACAACATTAACATTTTATCAAAATTTTTGGAGAGAAATAGTACAGGCTGAGCCTAGTTTTTCCTCCAATGTCATAATTGTATTATGATTATAGTATTTTATACAATAAATAAATAAATAATGATAATTATTCATTAATCCATTTCACAAACCTCTGTTTTCGAAATTGTCGGCCGAGCGGCTACCGAAAAACGGGAAGATGATCATGATTCAAGATCATATTGTGATAATATGATTTAGCATCTAAAGCTGTAATAAACACGTCACCCTGTGGTAAATTATTGTGTACTGGTATTGGTACGGTAGTTTGGAGTTGAAGTGTAGTTGATTGGTACCAGCTCAAATATCAATCAATCAATATCAATATCAATATCAAATCAATCAATCAATTTTATTGGAAAATAAATTTTTACAATGTTCGGTCCTGCTAAACCCATGGGTTTTTCTATAATTGTAGATAATTTTTTAAAATAGGTGCTGTAGATAATTTTTCCTTAGAAGACCTTTAAAATAATATCACTCTCCTATCATTGAGAAACTGGAAAATGTTGAAAAAATGATTCACTTCATGAAAGAGAGTTGTTCATATTGCATTCATTGATTACTTAAGAATGACAGAATAATTAACATTTTTTTTTTTAATTCAGATTAGCTTATATTCATCTTAAAATGGAAGATGGAAAGAATATGGAATTCTTTGTGATTCATCGTACATCGCATATTTCCTGAACCATCTATTGACAATTAACAACTATGTACACATTAAATTCATCTTTGAAACACTGATTTAACCAATCTATTCTTTTTAATTCAACACTTCACTGATAGATATTACTACCAATTGATTGAGAAGAATATGTTTTCGGGATTATAAATGCTGCATGACTAAGTGCATGAAGATGGTCTACTATTCCTTAGTTCGGTCTCTGCTTACCTATGGGATTGTAGGATGGGGGGAACAAACTACTTGCACCTTGACCCCCTCTTAAAAGTGCAGAAACTAATAATGAAGATCATGAAGCAGAGACCACCTCGTTATCCGTCAGACCAGCTCTACAATGAGTTTGGAGTGATGGACATAAGACAGCTCTACTCCTTGGAAATAATTTGCAGACTACACAAAAACCCGGGAAGCTTTCAACATGGGAACCACAGTCATAACACAAGAAACAGAAACCTTCTTATCACGAACGTGGCTAGGAAGGCAATATATCAACGACACTTCAACCACCTGGCACCAAAACTCCACAATCTACTTCCTGCACAAATCAAGTCAATAGAGAACCCAAGAATATTCAAACTGCCGCTAAGAACTGGATTATTTCAACTGGACCACATCATAATATAGAAACATAGTCTCAAACATATGTGAGCTCACTTACCCAACGTATTTGCAGTTTGCACCCCCACCCACAATCTATTACTACTACAGTACTACTCTAGTACATGGGTTCCCATAGTTGAGTAGGTTAATTTCCAATAGAATTAAATTCCATATTTTTCATAAGCCTATTGTATTGTAGATATTTTGTACTTTTCATGTTTCAATTGCTTGATTTTATTTTTTACAAGGAAATAAATTCATATTTTACTGTTATTATTATTATTATTATTATTATTATTATTATTATTATATTATTATTATTATTACAATGCCCCAATATATGCTAAATTAGCTACATGGGGTAGCTACAAAATTATAATAGGAAATCTTAATAGATTCTCACTTCATGTATGATAGATATAAGATGATATAAGTATAATGATTAATCCAATTTGTAAAACCTATCATTCATTCATGTAATGTGAGAGAAATTTGAATAAAAAAAATATTATTATTATTATTAACTCACAACAGGAATATGGAATAGAGCTGGAAGATAGAAATTTGGAATGTTGCAATTATTAGAAAAACGGTTCTCTTATCAAGTTGTGTTTTTCTCATTTATTGAAAAATCTCCTAGAAGATTAATTAGATGACTGATTTTGATATTATAAATGACTCAATTATTTATATTACTATTTTGTATAATCAATATTATTGACTGATTTTAAGTGACGTGGTCACGACTGGGCTGTAGTGACGTCACCAACTGATAAAACTGTGCAGATTGCAATAATAGTCTGGTGTGAGTGGAGAAGCCACGTCACATTTGCAACGATAATATGCGTCACGTGCTGTCATGTCACGCACGACAGAAACGCCCATAAAATGCCCGAGTAACGACCGAGGAAGTCTGTGTGGTGACGAGATTATGCACCATAGTTACTGCACTGCATTCTAAAAAACAGAGATGGAAGACAGGGGAATAACACAGAAAAGACAGAGAGAGATGGAAGAGTGAAGACAGAGGAGGGAGCTGTGGAAGGGAAATAGAGAAGGTGTGCTGAATAGGTGTTGAAAAAACAAGTGAAAGACAGAATTGCAAGGATAATAGTGATATTTATGGTACTATGATAGTGGTATTTACTACATTTTCAATGTAGTGGACTAATTTTTTGCGATAATTTTCAATCAGAATCCAGGACTGAAATATTAAGGGCTATGAGCATGTTTTGTTATTGATTAGTTGTTTTCAGTAATAATATAGTGGTTTATTGACAACAATATAGAGGTTTATAATATAGTGTATAAGAGCGAAATGGCACTCACTCACTGACTCACTTACTCGCAGAAGTAAAAATCTACCGGACCAAAACGTTCAAATTTGGTAGGTATGTTCAGTTGGCCCTTTAGAGGCGCACCAAGAACAGATTTGTGAAAATTTCCAATGATACTCCCAAAATCTGCGTTTTTCCAGCGTTTTTAGCGTTCTCTCAGCTTTATCGAGAAAAAATGAACAGAAATTGTTCAAATTTAGTACAGAAGCTCAGCTAGGGTGTAATAATGCTGTGTTAGAAGGAATTTGCAATAACGTCAAAGATACGCCCAAAATTAGTGTTTTTCTACCGTTTTTTTTTGCTTTTTCTCAGATTTATCGAGAACAAATGAACAGAAATATTGTTCAAATTCAGTACAGAAGCTAAGCTAGGGTGTAATAATGTTGTGTTAGAAGGAATTTGAAATAACCACAAAGATTCGCCCAAAATTAGCGGTTTTTTGCGTTTTCTCAGTTCTTTCATCAAGTAATAGAATGTGATGAGGTGACTTTAATATTTCATCAAAGATACGCCCAAAATCAGCGTTTTTCCAACGTTTTTCTCTGTGTTTCTACGTTTCCTCAGTACTTTGACTTTCTGATGAATGAAGCATGCTCAAATGAAAAATGCAGGCGAGCCCGCTGATCTCATTTTTGGGCGATCCAGTTGGGGGTCCAGGGGGCGGAGCCCCCTGGCTAGACGGATATGGCGAGCGAAGCGAGTTTGACGGCTAGTAATAATATAAAGGCTTAATAATATAGTACTAGCAATGATATAGACTAGTGGTTTATAGTGGTTATTGACAGCATCACTGCTTGAGGGCCAGACAAAATAAGTCGTTTTTTAGGCGTTTTCAGACGGCGTATTTTGAGTCGGCAGTACAGGAAGCTCTCCGATTGGTTGATTGGGTTGACGCTGAAAAATGGCCTGAAAATACGGCTGTGGTCTGGTCCTTATTCTATCAATCATTAAGGGACGGTTCCTGAGCTCGAGAATCAGCTAAAATTAAACTTTTAGACTTTAAACAGTTTGGGTTAGAAAACTGGCTTTCCGAAACGGGGCGTAGTCGCAGTTTTATGATAGTCTTTATTTTTTCAATCCTGTAATTGGAAACGTTTTTTTTTGACGTAATAAAACATTCTTAAATAATTCAAAAAGATGGAACTTCATACTATCTTCTCTTCATTTTACTTTATGTTCGAATCTGTAGTTTTCGAAATTTAATTTAAACGTGGACTGCGGCTACACCCCGTTTCTGAAAGCCAATTTTTTGACTCCAGCTGTTTTAAGTCTAGAACTTAGTTAAATCCCGAGTTAAGGAACCGGTCTCAAGAGTTTAATATCAATATCGGGGACCGAGCTTCGCTCTGGAGTACAAAAGCATAAAAACTTTATTACGAAAGAAGAAATTATAATAACATTCATATAGAAATGTTCTATCTAATCACAGTAAATTGAGATTAATTCCCAGAGGAATGCAAAAATTTCCGTCACAAAGGCCCAGTTGCAAGAAAGCCGGTTGAATTTCAATCCTGATTAACTTCACGTGAACCAAATCAGAGAAGACCATTTCAAAAAGATGGATCTACTGGAATTAATCAGGATTGAAAATAACCCGGCTTTTTTGCAACCGGCACTAAGTACCTGATTGAATGATTACAAAAGTTCAACAGCTGAGTCATAATTTTGACACAGTCCCACACAAATGAACTCGCTCATTCACTTCCATGACCAACAGACGACTAAATAATTATTATCAGTTAATTATTATGTCCTTCAGCGAGTTTTCCCAGGGATGAGACCTAGTGCAATCGAGTCTTTATATTATAAATTTACTTAGTTCTGAATTTTGTGAGAATCGTTAGAGCCGTTTTCGAGATCCGTTGAAATAGAAACATTTAAACATCTAAACATCTGAACATCTAAACATCCAAACATATAAACAAACATATGAACAGAAGTTGCTCATTTAATAGTATAGGATAGAATCAAGCTTTATATAAGTTTGACATCAAACTATATCAATTGATTTTGAATTTTCAACAGCACCAACATTCTTCACAAAATATAGAACACTGAAATTGCAGCTTCCATTCTAGAGAAGCCTTCCAAAGTGAATCCACTTAAGAATGACAGAATTGGTAGATACAGAAGCGTTAATGCTATATTCATGAGAAATATTGCAGGTTGTAGTGAATCAAATACTTCCTTCATTTCATTTGACAGGAGATGGAAGCAAGACTTTGTGACGTAAAAAACTCTGCGAATATTGAACATTTTCAAACAATGTCTACGAACATTGTTGACATTCATTTTCTCCTCTCTC
>NC_052508.1:7397668-7402668 GCF_014356525.2 Nilaparvata lugens
CAACCAATACTGACATTTTGAAGCCGAGACAGCAAGCGATGAACTCATGCATTAGTCACATGGCCTCTAGCAAACTGTTTTTGTATATATGTATATATAATCCAGAATCTAATACTGTGAATACATATATATGTATAGTGTCTAAGGGAGCCTGTTGCTTCATTTCAACCCTTGACACCAACAGAGACGGGAATACAGTTCACTTGTCCTACCCTCTCTCACTCTCTCCAATTTCCTTCTGCTTCCTCTTATCTACTCATTCCATTCTCCTTCTCACTCTTACTCCCTTCTCTTCTATATTTTATCCTCTTCCCTCTCATTTCCTTCCTTCCTTTCTGTCAGCCTGTCTCCTGCAATCGATTAGCAATCCATACCTTTCTACTTTAAGCTCATAATTCTTTCTCTTCATCTTCTTCTTCTTCTTCTTCTTCTTCTTCTTCTTCAACTCAAGCCGATTATTGTCGACTACTTTCCATTTTTACTGTTTTGTTGGGATGAGAGTGTAGGAACGGCACAGTATATGAGCCTATCAGCGTCATATAGCTGGACATATAACAACTACTGGGACCATCGGCTTGAGTTAACATTGAAATTTGGAATATAATAGCCCTATACCAGATCATATCTTCTTATACTATATATTTACTCTATGTTTCTATCCAGTTGAATTTCATAGGTTACCGGCCGCTGTGATCTGTTGGAACGAATGGTTTTCATGATCGGGAAATTCGGTTGCCGAGAACGGAAAATGGACAATTTACTAGTTTCCCAGCCCGCTTTTCCACGCGCACAAAGGAAAAACGTTCGCGTCGCCGAAAAAAAGCTCGATTTTCTATCGAGTTATAGCCGATGCTTTATCCTCTCAATTGAACACATTCGGAGAAAGAGGGAGAAATATGTATAGGAACGGAGAAAAAGAAGGAAGAGGGTTGGAAATGGGAGTGAAAGAGAATGAAGTGTAAAATGGAATGGGGAGGAAGGTGGTGACGGGAAAGGTGGAAGAGAGAAGGGAAGATAGTGAGGAGGAGGTTAGAGAAGAAGAGAAGAAAGGGGAGAATAGTGATAGGGGAGGCAAAAAGGGGAAAATAAGAAATAAGGGTGACAAAGAGAACAAAGTGGAAGGAGTATGGTGGAGTGGAAGAGTAGGAGGGAAGGATTAAGAAAGGGAGACGGAGGTAGAGAGGAAGGAGGGAGAAGGAGAAAGAGAGGAGGAAGGAATGATGAAGGAGAAGGTGGGAAGGAGAAGGGATGATGGTGAAAAAGAGAAGAAAGAGGAAGAAATAATAGGGACAAAGAGAAAAAAGTGGAAGGAGTAAGGAGTAGGAGGAAAGCAGGAAGGAAGGGAGAAGGAGGAAGAAAGGGAGAAGGAAGAGGTGCGAAAAAGAAGGAGTGATAGAGAGGAAAAGGTTAGAGGAGATCAGGAAAAAGTGGATTCTATCAACAGCAATGAAATTCGGTGAACACAATGAAAGTATTTGACACAAAACCGAGAGTTGGAAGAAGATGAAGGGGAAGAAGTAGGAGAAGAAGAAGATGAGGAAGAAAAAGAAGAAGAAGGAGGAGAGGTAGAAGAAGAAGAAGAAGAAGAAGAAGAAGAAGAAGAAGAAGGAGAACACCGGGCATAACGATTGATCGGTGACAACAATAGAGAATTTTTTGGTTTTCTTGATTCGGTGAACGGTTTTGTGCTGAATGAGTGTTGAAAGCGAGAGGGGTGGTCATTGGAAAGGGTGAAAAGAGGTAGAAAGAAGAGAAAGAGAAAGAAGAAGGATAAGGAGAAGAAGAAGAAGAAGGAGTAGAGAAGATATAAAAAATGAGTATTTCCTCTCAAGAGAGGAAAGAAAGAAAACTCCGGAAGTGTAGAGGAATTATGAATCAAAAAATAACAACAGAATTCACATGGAAGCGTATTTATCAAGAAAAATAGTGATTGAAAATGTGAATAAGTGCGTGGATAACGAATATAGGGAAAATTATAGGATTTAGTTGGAGGTATTGAAATAAATTGGTAGAAATGTGAGAATAGATTGATAAAAACTATTTTAGAAAAATGAATATACAATACAGAATATGAATGAAATATCGAAGAGAAAAAGTGGTGGAAAAAAGGCAAATGTAGGAAAAATACAAGGGAATATACGGTAAAAAGGAAAGAATCAAGGACAATATGAAAAAGAAAAAAGAGAGAGATGCAAACAGAGAAAATAAGTTGCAACTTGAAAATAGATTGTGGAAGGATTTGAAAGATACACGAATGTGAAGTGGTACATGGAGGGACAAAAAGAAAAAGAAGAATAATAGTTGGAGAAAAATGAGAAGAGAATGAATAGAGAAGAAGAGGAAAAAGAAGAAAAAGAAGAAGAAGTAGAAGAAGAAGAAAAAGAAAAAGACGTGGACAACGTTCTGAGACGAAGACTATGATAAAATGTCTTATTGTCTGGTGATGCCTCAAGCATTGAAGAAGTCTTAAAAGCTCTTTTGTCATCAATTCTGGTCCGAAATCCGAGTTTTGACTGTCGTCAACGCTACAGATTATTTTTGTCCTGAGAAGAAAAGAGACATCAGAAGGTAGGAAGGAGACTCCGAACTGAGTTCACAGAAGAGAGAGAATGATAGAAAGAGGGATAGAGAATGGCTGGAGAAGAGATGGTGAGGGGATGGGAGAGATAGAGTGATGTTAAAGAGAAAGAAGAGAAGAGCTTTATTGATTGATTTATGATATGATATCATTTATAGAAAGAGGGAGAGGAAAAGAGAGAGAAAAAGATAGATGGATAGAGTTAGTGAGATTGATTGATTGAGTACTTTATTTATGTACATTACAATATATACTGACTTTTACACTTATACACAATAGCTTACAATACAGCAAAATTATAGATGAATTTATAAAATATAGATTGATAGAATAATTATTGAACTGTATATGATATGAAAAAAGCAATTTGTAATATAATAACTTTAGATAATTATATTGTTATGCATCTACATAAATTGGCGGAGCTTTGGACATATCAATGTCCATTCTTCGGAAAGAATATTCAAAATATCCTTCCCACTAACTCTCTACCAAATCGAGATAGAGAGAGAGAGAGTGAGTGAGAAAGAGCGATGGGTTGAGAATGAGGAGAGAAAACCGAAGTTGAGAAAATTGACATGGAAAGAACAGAAACTGAAAGTTATAGACAGTGTAAGGGAGAGAAAAATAGTTGATGTAAGTGAAACTTCAAGACAAATCAGGAGAAGAAGAGAGAAGAGATCAGAATATCAAGAGAAGAGAGAGGAAGTGTGAGAGAGTTAGAGAAATGAAGACTGAGTGAGAGAATCTCTGTGATTTTAGCGCAAATCACTCCTACCTGAAATATCGTCTCATTAAGACATTTTGGTTCAGAAAAATTGACTTCGAAATCTGCAAGTCAAGAAATGAAGAATTATACTTCTCTGTTATCAACTTTCTTCTTACTGTTTCCCTCCTCACACTTTCTCTCTCACTCTCTCTTCCTCTGTCTGTCTCACTCTCTCTCTTTTATTGACTCTCTCACCCTCTCCCTATAACTCTCTCTCTCTCCACTACTTTGTTTCTCACTCTCTCTTTCTCTGTCTGTCTGTCACACTCTCTCTCTTTTATTTATTGACTCTCATCCTCACTCACTCTCTATTTCTTTGTTTCACACTCTCTTTTTTATTGACTCGCACACTCTCTCACTCTCTTTCTCTCCTTGGTAGAGAGTTAGTGGGGAGGATATTTTTAATATTCTTTCCGAAGAATGGACATTGATATGTCCAAAGCTCCGCCAATTTATGTAGATGCATTACAATATAATTATCTATAGTTATTATATTACAAATTACTTACTCATATCATATACAGTTCAATAATTATTCTCTTAGTCTATATTATGTAAATTCATCTATAATTTTGCTGTATTGTAAGCTGCTATATATAAGTGTATTAAGCCAGTATATATTGTAATGTACATAAATAAAGTATTCAATCAATCAATCTCTCCATTTCTTTGTTTCTCACTCTCTCTTTCTCTGTCTGTCTGTCTCACTCTCTCTCTCTCTTTTATTGACTCTCTCACCCTCTTCCTCACTCTCTCTCCACACCCTCCATCACTCTATCTCTCTCTCTCTCGCTCTCACTCTCTCTCACTCTATATAAATAAAGTACTCAATCAATCAATCAATCTCTCCATTTCTTTGTTTCTCACTCACTCTTTCTCTGTCTGTCTGTCTCACTCTCTCTCTTTTATTGACTCTCACACCCTCTCTCTCTGTCTCCTTTGTATCTGCAAGTGACTGTCATCCTTCATTATTATTTGATAAAACAAACAAATCTTTCCCCAAGAAGAACTCTCCAGTTTTATCAGAAAGATTAAAAAGTAATTGACAAATAATCTGCTTCCCTCTTCTTCCCAAATCATTCTTCAGATTTAAATTATTACCGGAGACGTTTCTCAAGCTGACAAAAATAATGACGCTAATCTCTGTCTTTGAGTGGTCATTAACTTTCTCATTATTTTTGTAGATCTCTGTAAAATTTAATTGGAGATTTCCCGTCACTCATTAGTAGGAAGAGATCAAGAAACTTGAAATTTTCCGCCTCTTGAAGTGTATTTTTTTGAAATCCTTCAATAATTTTAATTTCTATTTCTGTCCTAATCTGTTGTTTTACTACTTGAAATGAACAGTATTTTCTCAAAATGTAATGGATTCAATGCTACTTAAATTTATTTAGAGAACTAGCCGTCAGGCTCGCTTCGCTCGCCTGCATTTTCCATTTGATCATGCTTCATTCCATCAGAAAGTCAAAGTACTGAGAAAACGCACAAAAGCTGAGAAAAACGCTGATTTTGGGCGTATCTTTGATGAAATATTGAAGTCACCTCATCACAACATTTTTAGACCCTACCTAAATCTCTGTCTAAAATTTGGACATTTTCTGTCTATTACTTGATGAAAGAACTAAGAAAACGCATAAAAACGTTAACTTTGGG
>NC_052508.1:7407668-7459904 GCF_014356525.2 Nilaparvata lugens
TGGATTGAACGGAAGTTGACAAACATATGTTCATCATGTGTATGATAAGTTATGTTCAATCTAATATAATCTAAAAGGATTGAGTTATTAATATTTTTTTAATAAATTTGGTCTAATCGCAGCTTTAAGGTCTTTGGTTTCAATATTTTGTTTTGCAGTGATGGTATTATTATGCGTGCCCATCAGTATCAATATTCTCACATTCGAGAAAACTAATTTAATAGGTGAATAAAAAAAAACAAATGAACTAAATAATGCTGGAGAAGTTATAATATTTTTGATTCTGGAAAATCAATTTTCATCAGATAGAAAGATCATCAGGGAACTGGATGAATTATATCATATGAAATACAAATTCAAACGTGAACTGAGTTTGTTAACATTTGAAACAGTTGACATCTGGTACTTGTGGATGAGAATACTGCGTGAGGTCTACTGTTCACAGAACTACTAGTTAATTAGTTATTGATTCTACATTGTTGGAAGACGATGTAGCAGCAGAGCAAAGCGAGGAAGAGATAGTGCTATCCGCTTTGTTGAATGAACATTGGAAAAAGTATTGAATGTACATTGTGAAAATTGTTGAATGAACATTGGGATAATATTATTGAATGAATATTGGAAAAAGTATTGAATGCACATTGTAGAAATTGTTGAATGAACATTGGGGAATTATTGGATGAACATTGGAAAAAGTATTGAATGCACATTGTAAAAATTGTTGAATGAACATTGGGATAATAATTATTGAATGAACATTGGGGAATTATTGGATGCACATTGGAAAAATTGCGTGCAGAATGAGTGGGGAGAAATCACGTTTAATCCACGAAAGTTCACAATTCTAATAGAATAAATCCATAGTTATAAAAATTGTATCAAATCAATCCAATAACCATAATCTGATAAGAAAAAAACACTAACAAATATTTGATGTTGAATTCACGAAAGAGGAAGTTGCAAATGGAATAAAACACTCATGAGAACAAAAACTGAGTTATCAAATTCAAAAACAGTAACCGAATTAGTGAAGAAACTCACAGAAATTTTGATATTTGGAAATGAAGTGAAAATTTAAATTCAGTGTGAGAGAAAAGGGTGAGCGGATATTGTGTAATTCATGAAAGTGGAAGTTGCAAAGGAAATAAAACATCGAGAGCCGGTTGCACAAAAGCCGGTTAAATTTCCACCGTGATTAATTCCACGAGAACCAATCAGAGAAGGCCTTTTTCATGAGACGGCTTCTCTGATTGGTTCTCGTGGAATTAATCACGATTAGAATTTGACCGGCTTTTGTGCAACCGCAGCTCAAGGCTTAAATTTCTTGTTTTCTTTGTTACATCAATGCCAAAGAACGATGGTCCAATCTGAAATTGCAAGCAGCAAAGACCCAATGTAATATGGATGGGATGATTCTGTCAAAGGTTCGTACAGACTTATGAGCCACGAACACGCGTATTTCATTTTTCATCAGCTGATGCTATATGCTTATTATATCCGTGTTCTACTATTCCTGTACAAATACACTTGAATAAGGATAGCATCAGCTAATGAAAATTGGAATCCGCGTATTCGTGAAGCATCAGTCAACATCATGAAAGTTCATTTCATGATCATTTGAATCACTCAACATCATGGAAGTTCATCGTATCCAATCTCTGAAGTGAAATTCAATTTCCAATCTGTCTTTGATTCAATTTCTATTATGAACTGTAAAAAGGTGATAGTTTAACGACTGTTATCTTATTCCAGAATCCTCCATCAAGATTGATTATAGTAGAAAACAGGCAATCTTAATAATCTGATAACATGATGACAAGAGATGAATCTGGATGAGACTCATCTCTCATAATCACAATATCGCATCTGCAATAATCACAAAATTACAATATCGCATCTGCAGTAATCACAAAATAACAATATCGCATCTCTCGACAGGTGATGCTCTTGATCATAATTGATTGCAGAAAATCGCTCAGGAGATATTTTCTGCAATCAAATTATGATCAAGAGCATCACCTGTCGAGAGATGCGATATTGTTATTTTGTGATTACTGCAGATGCGATATTGTAATTTTGTGATTATTGCAGATGCGATATTGTGATTATGAGAGATGAGTCTCATCCAGATTCATCTCTTGTCATCATGTTATCAGATTATTAAGATTGCCTGTTTTCTACTATAATCAATCTTGATGGAGAATGCTAAAATAAGATAACAGTCGTTACACTATCACCTTTTTACAGTTCATAATAGAAATTGAATCAAAGACAGATTGGAAATTGAATTTCACTTCAGAGATTGGATACGATGAACTTCCATGATGTCGAATGATTCAAATGATCATGAAATGAACTTTCATGATGTTGACTGATGCTTCACGAATACGCGGATTCCAATTTTCATTAGCTGATGCTATCCTAATTCAAGTGTATTTGTACAGGAATAGTAAAAAACGGATATAATAAGCACATAGCATCAGTGATGAAAAATGAAATACGCGTGTTCGTGGCTCATAAGTCTGTACGAACCTTTGGATAGAATCATCCCATCCATATAACATTGGGTCTTTGCTGCTTGCAATTTCAGATTGGACCATCGTTCTTTGGCATTGATGTAACAAAGAAAACAAGAAATTTAAGCCTTGAGCTGCGGTTGCACAAAAGCCGGTCAAATTCTAATCGTGATTAATTCCACGAGAACCAATCATAGAAGCCGTCTTATGAAAAAGGCCTTCTCTGATTGGTTCTCGTGGAATTAATCACGGTGGAAATTTAACCGGCTTTTGTGCAACCGGCTCTCGATGTTTTATTTCCTTTGCATCTTCTACTTTCATGAATTACACAATATCCGCTCACCCTTTACTCTCACACTGAATTTAAATTTTCACTGCATTTTCAAATATCAAAATTTCTGTGAGTTTCTTCACTAATTCGGTTACTGTTTTTGAATTTGATACAGTTTTTGTTCTCATGAGTTTTATTCTATTTGCAACTTTCTCTTTCGTGAATTCAACATCAAATATTTGTTAGTGTTTTTTTCTTATCAGATTATGGTTATTGGATTGAATTGATACAATAATTTTTATAA
Source organism: Nilaparvata lugens (assembly GCF_014356525.2). Taxonomy (NCBI): domain Eukaryota; kingdom Metazoa; phylum Arthropoda; class Insecta; order Hemiptera; family Delphacidae; genus Nilaparvata; species Nilaparvata lugens. The sequence continues at coordinate 7,410,760 of NC_052508.1, forward strand.
CTATGGATTTATTCTATTAGAATGTAACTTTCGTGGATTAAACGTGATTTCTCCCCTCTCATTCTGCACGCAATTTTTCCAATGTGCATCCAATAATTATTCGCCAATGTTCATTCATGGATAATTATCCCAATAACCATCCAACAATTTTTACAATGTGCATTCAATACTTTCTCCAATGTTCATTCAATAATTATCCCGATGTTCATTCAACAATTTCTACAATGTGCATTCAATACTTTTTCCAATGTTCATTCAATAATATTATCCCAATGTTCATTCAACAATTTTCACAATGTACATTCAATACTTTTTCCAATGTTCATTCAATAATTATCCCAATGTTCATCCAACAATTTCTATAATGTGCATTCAATACTTTCTCCAGTGTTCATTCAATAATTATCCCAATGTTCATTCAACATTTTCTACAATGTGCATTCAATACTTTTTCCAATTTTCGTTCAATAATATTATCCCAATGTTCATTCAACAATTTTTACAATGTGCATTCAATACTTTCTCCAATGTTCATTCAATAATTATCCCAATGTTCATTCAACAATTTTTAATCAGCTTTTAACATTTTTTACAATCTGCATTTTCATCTAACCAAAAATTTGTCCAATTCCATCAGTGCTACACTCTTGTTGCCACTGATTATTATCCAGGATTAGGGTTTATTGATGTATTGATTGGGAACATATCAAGCAAAAAGCAGTCGAGGCTACTAACAAAAATGGAATACCATGCTTTACCACCCAACCATTGGTCGATTAATTTTAAAGCTGGCCGGAGATGGAGATTGGTTATATCAATTAGAGTCGGATTAGTGCCTGGATTATATTGAAAATCCCGAGAGAGAGAGAGAGAGTGGGAGAGGGGAAGAGAATAAGAGTACGAAGAGAGTGAGAGAGAGGAAAAGAATGTGAGAGAATGAAAGAGTGAGACTAAAATGTAGAAGAAAGTATGATGATATTGATGATTATGGATTGAACGAAATGTTTAGTATGGAGCAAAAGTGCAGAGAGAGAGAAAAGTTATACGAATGGGAGCATTTTCAGATGAAGAGGGAATGATAAGCTGAGGGAAAAAAGATAAGGAGTGAGTGAGAAAGGAAGAGAAAGAGACACAGTAAGGAAAGTATCAAGAGGTCAATGGGGGAGAGTAGGAGAAAAGATTATGATAGAGATGTGGAGAATAATTTGTGAGGAGGCAAGATGATGATATAAGAAGAGATTGATATATAGATAGGGAATGAGAGAACATGTGCGAAAAGGATGGGGAGAGAAACACAAAAAAGGGGATGGAAGAGAGGGGAGGTAAAAGGGAGACCGTGATAGCAATCACGAATATAGCGTCGGCTTTTTTAGCTAAATTAGAGGATTTCGATGATTATTTCCACGCCCTTTTTATTCTGGATGTAATAAATCCGACAAATGATTTGAGAGTTGTGACCGCTCTCTGCAGTATCATAAGCTCTCCAATTTATTAATGAAATGGGGGTTGAATCGTGAAATAACTGTTATTCATCATTCAAAAAGAATATGGGGCTGATTTTGGAAATCAGCTGTTTTTTTATCGAGCGAAGGATGTCATGTTTTTATACTACAGTTAAATTGGTCGTATGGATTGGGTGATGCATTATATTACTTCCCTTGCCCTATTACCATAGGTAAGAAAAGTATTGATTTCGGGAAAAATTAAGGTACCCCAACTTCTACATTTCTATACGTTTCAAGGTCCCCTGAGTCCAAAATAAGTGGTTTTTGGGTATTGGTCTCTATGTGTGTGTGTGTGTGTATGAGTATGAGTGTATGTGTGTCTGTGTACACGATATCTCATCTCCCAATTAACGGAAATTTGGGACTCAAGGTTCTTACACTATAAGGATCCGACACAAACAATTTCAAACAAATGCGATTCAAGATGGCGGCTGAAATGGCGAAAATGTTGTCAAAAAGAAGGGTTTTCGCGATTTTCTCGAGAACGGTTCCAACGATTCTGATAAAACTCATACCTGAAATAGTCATTGATAAGCTCTTTCAACTGCCACAAGTCTCATATCTGTAGAATTTCAGGAGCTCCGCCAACTATGCAAAGTTTGATTTCAGATTCCCAATTATGAGGCTTCAGATACAATTTTACCAAAAAATTTCAGATGAAAAAGATTGAGCATGAAAATCTCTACAAACAATGTTCACTAACATTTTCATCTAAAATCGAAAATAAGATCGAAATTCGAGAAAATAAGATTATTCAATTGCAAACTGTTGGCAACTGTTGATTCTATTAAATAATTCACTATGAAGAGATGGCAGACCTCGTGTGTCTTCAGCGTTATTGTCCTGTCACCAGCTGGCTCAGATCTTTGAATAGTAGACTTGAGATGCGCGTGAACACCAGCTTCACGTGATCAATTTTCATAACGGCAAGGAAAGTTGTGTGAGTGCACCACACCAGATTTTTATACTACAGTTAATGGTTTGTATAATTGGGTGATTGATAATATTTTTGCTTTCTCAGGTGATAGGATGTAGAGGTTGGAGAAGAGAGAATATATATAAGGGAAAGAGGAATACGAGAGAGATAGGAAATAAGTTTAGGAGGTTCCGTTCCAACTGTCAAGTTACGTTTAATGTGATACAATTAATATGGACGGCAAAATATCGTTCGAACGATAATCGATGTGTGTGTAAATAGCCTAAAGGTGCATTTTAGTTTGTGCGTAAATTTCCGCAGTCGACGACTACAAGCATTGTTGACATTCATATTGTCCGAATTTCAAGTGTGCTAAAACAGCTGATCAAATAACTTCTCATTATTTGTGTTTATCGTTCAAGAATCGAAAGATTTCTATTAATATCAACATATTTCAATTAAGACATCGATATCGGGGCACCGATTACATTTATCCTTCAAAATGATTGGGGAACGACTAACAGGCACAGCCCAAAACTGTTTCTTCCCCGAATTTATGGTCTAAAAAATAGGTTATGTTCCATACACTTGAATACAGGTCCAATTTTCAGTCCAAATATTTGAGAACAGAAAAGTTTTAATTTAGATTGTTTACAAACCAAATTGAATAACAAAACAACACTCACTAATCACTTAAAACTGTAAAATAATGATTTACTTTGAATATCATGATACACTCTAATTTAGAATGATATACCATGTCATGTCAACAAATCAGATTATTTTGATTAATATTTCTCGTGAGATAAGCTGATTGATTACACAGCTGAACATAATTATGTCCCCCTCCCATACATTCACACCCATCTTCTGTTATCGACAGACGACGAAATTATCATATGTTTTCCAAGGATGAATTATTATTATTGTACTCATGTCCTTCAGCGAGTTTTCCCAGGGATGAGACCTAGTGCAATCAAATTTTTAAATCATGAACCTACTACGTTCCAAATTTCGTGAAAATTGTTGAAGCCGTTTTCGAGATCCGGACATAAATAGCCATATTAATAACCAGATATAAAAATATATACAGAAATTGCTCGCTTGATATAGTAGGATAAACTCAACCTCCCCCATTAAAAAATGATTGATCATAATCTTTCAGGCTATTTAGACAAATTGAAATCTATCCAATCTGAGATCCTCCCCCCTGTCGTGGTCGATGACCACACTTACGCACAAACGAAACCCCAGCTTTAATGCGCAAACAGACGCGATTTGCAACAGCTTTGCAATGATAGAAACATTTTGGATTCATTGATAGGAGGTTGATAACGAGCTGAAATAATATAAATATCGGCGTGACCGTTCGGGTTCTATTCGTACCCTCAAGAATAAACAAAATGAGAAAAGGTCTAGAAGAGGTCTGAAGGAAATACAACGGAAGGGAATGAGAGAAGGAGATGGAAGGGGAATGTGAAAGATACTTAGGAAAAGAGAGAGAGAGCGAAAATGAGTGAGGGATTGAGAAATAGACTGTAAAAGGGAGAAAGAAAGGAAACGAGAGAGTTAGAGATTGATGGATTGTTTCGGAAAGCACTGAATTATTATTTTACAGCAGTTGAGAGTACTTTGTAGTCACGTGTTCTGAAACTTCTTATTGTTAAGTTTGCATGAGTGCTTGTGTGCACGTGACTCGAACATGGACTTGACTTTGATCTTGAACTTTGCGTGGTGAAGTCCTCAGAAGTGGTTGCTACTTAGACGGCTATTATATGACTCTCCTTACTAAGTTGTATATTATGTTTCAAGTGAAAGAAATTGAGTTTTTGTCTTAGTCATTCAATCTCAGCTGTTTTCCATGCATGAAATCAAGCCGGTAAACCAGCTGTTTTAAAAACAAATAAACATATGATTCCTATTACAGCATACTCGACTGTAATGGAACCATATGTTTTCTTTACAGTCGAGTATGTTTCCTGAAGTGCGAGATAAATTACTTTTAACACGGCTCTTTCTCGAAGACGGAGAGGTCCGATGCTCTATCCTGCACTAATCACTCCCACTACCTAGCAGCATTCTCCTTCTTTTGTGTCTGAGTGAGAGAGCTTTGTAACGCGACGCGGCAACACTCCCCTTCATCTATTGCTGGCAATGTTCCAAGTATTGTACTGGTCAGCAGGTATATTGGTTTGTGGATGCTACAGAGATGTTTTCATCACAAGAATATGAAGCAAAATGACACGGCACATCCAATTTTGCGCAGGATGTCCGTCTGTGTCCACGCTACAAACTGTGGAGGGAGAAATGGGTTTCTCCTCTTCATGTTAAAAGTAATTTATCTCACACTTTAGTTCCAAAATGGGAACAGCAAAACTGCTACAAAAAAACCACCTTCAGCAATCCAGGTGGATGTTTTGTCAACTTCCGCAAAATTCCTGATAAGGAATTTGTGAACTAGGTTATGTTCATAGAATGCATGAAGTAACTTCAGCACAAGCAGGTAATGTTCTCAATAAATTATTCTCCTTTGGATTATTATGACAAAAAAACGTGTACGTTACTTGGACGTGAATGTCTTTTGCAGTGCTCGAAAGAAATTGTAGTCTCAGCCAACGCCTCGACTAGAAACATCATTCTTGCCTGTAAAAGGCCCCTTCTCGTGCTTGTGACGTAAGATACTTTTGTGAGATTGGAAACTTGACATAGGTGAATGAATAGGCTATGTAGTATGTAATTGGATTGCTATGAGCGATTTATATTTGCTACTATTTGATATAACAGACTATACCTAGCACGTAACATTCATGGAAAAGTACAGTGGGATTTTGGTGCTTAATTTAATTTAATTTAATCACTTATAGACAATAGAGCTAGGTTAAAAAGCAGAATAGTGAAGGCTATGCCAGTTCCACCTTCCTCTACATATAATTTCCATATTAAATGATATGAATATATTATCATAGAGAAACAATAGCGTAAGTAGATATCCTATGGTATAGGTCGTTTATGTCGCAACTTTTACTGTTATCTTAAGCCGATAGTCCACGTAGTTCTTTCTCGTGAAGCTGTGTGACGTTCGTAGTCTCTCATACTGTGCCGTTCATACACTCTCACCGCAACAAAAGAGTGAAAATAGACAATAATCGACAGTAATCGGCTTGAGATAACAGTAAAAGTTGCAACATAAACGCCCTATACCATAGGATATCTACTTACGCTATTGTTTCTCTATGATATTATTGAATAAACTATACTGCAAATTACCCAGATGAATGCTGAGATGGAGAAATTGAAAGAAAGTTAGGAACACTGAAATTGAGTAGAAGAAAATGTAAGAAGAGAACTGAGAAGAAAAAGCATGAGAGAGTTGGAATGATTAAAATAATTCAGTTAAGAAATTATCAAGGAAAGATGAAAACATAGTTCAAAAGGGAAATGAATGGTTAATGAAGAGGATGAAGGAGAAGAATACGATAAAGAAGACGATGGAGAAGACGATCAAAGAAGTTAAGAGTGATGGAGAAAGTTGTGAAAAGTGGGTAAGAAAGGAGAGGAAAGACAAAAACAAGAAGAAAAAGATATTTGATATTTATTTAATTCATCTCACATTTCTAGGTCTGACACTTATAAAGTTGAAAAAAACAAAAAATAACACTTCTAAAATTGAATACAATACATAGTGAAAAATATTCGAGGAAATTCATACAAATGATGAAACTAATGTGTAGGTCAATTTATTGTTTAGGCAGAATTCACAGGGAAGTGGAAAATATAAAAGGCACAAGTGGGAGGATATTAAGGCTAGGTGAGGGTAAGGATGTAGAATATAGAGGATTATGGATATGAAGGAACCCGGATGCCGGATTCCCGGAAAGAGGGAGCAAAAGAAGGGGAATGAAGGAAGATGATGATGAAGAAGCAGATGAAGAAACAGGTGAAAGAGAATAAAGATGAACAGAAGAAGGAGAAAGTGGAGGAAAGAGATGATGGAAGAACGTGAAGAGGAGGAAGATGATTGGTTGATTGATTTAGTACTCTATGTAGATTACAATGTATACTGGCTCATACACTTATGATAGCTTACAATATAGCAAAATTATAGATGAATTTACAAAATATACACTAAGAAAATAATTATTGAACTGTATATGATATGAAAAAGCAATTTGTAATATAATAACTATAGATAATTATATTGTTATGCATCTACATAAATTGGCGGAGCTTTGGACATATCAATGTCCATTCTTCAGAAAGAATATTAAAAATATCCTCCCCACTAACTCTCTATTAAAAGCTGATACCAGATGATGGGAGAGAGAGCAGAATAATAAATAAATAGATAACCCTTTACTGCTTCTATAACTTATATACATAATGTAATTGCAATTACAATAAAAATTATATTCTTCGCAATTCAGCATCTGCTGGGGTATCCTATTTAGGATAAAATTAGTATCTTATCATATTTGTAGAGTTCATATAAAATTAATTTCAACTCAAACATTCAAATCCCTGTAGAGCCAGACCTGTTTGTACACGTTTTTCATCCTCTCCCATTCCTTTCTTTCCCGTGCGACTCTCTGCCAAGTTACTCCTCCACAAACTCGCCGGAATTCTTCATCCCATCTGTAGCTAGGTCTTCCTCTGCTTCTTTTCCTATTCCGTGGATGCCAGTCCAATATTCTTCTCGTCCATCTGTCGTCCTTTGTTCGCACCACATGGCCAGCCCAATTCCATTTCCTTTCTCTTATTATCTTGCCAATGTCTTCGATTTTTGTTTCATTCCTAACCCAAGTATTTCTTTTCCTATCTCTTCTTGTCACTCCGATCATTATTCTTTCCATCGATCTTATACTAGTTCTTAGCTTTTTTATTAATTTTTCATTCAATGTCCAAGTTTCACAGCCGTATAATATCACTTGCAAAACGCTCATTTGAAATATTTTTTTTTGCCACTCATGTCAATTTTAGATCGGAATAGGTAATTGAAACGTATGAGCATCGACCAGCCCAACGCAATCCTCCTGGTAATCTCTCCCCTTTGACCGTCCTTTCCAATCTTTTGTCCCAAATAAATGAAGTTTTCCACTCTCTCTATTTCCCCTTCCTCCAGTAATATTTCCTCTTCTTGGCAGTTGAATGACATGACTTTGGATTTATCATAGTTCACCTTTAATCCAATGCGCTATTTAGTTCCTCTAGCATACAACGAACTTCTTCTGCGCTGCTCCCTATTGGAACTACGTCATCAGAAAATTTCAAGGTATTCAATTTTTGGCCATTAATGTCTATTCCATATCCTTCCCAATTGAGATTTCTGGAGCATGTTTCCAAGACAGCATTGAATATTTTTGCCGAAGAGAGAACAGAAGAAGAAGGAGAAGGAAGTGATAGAATGGGAAGTGAGAGAAGAGAGGGAGTGTCAGCGAGGATTTTGGGGTTCCTTAGGGGTGAACAGAAGCTCTTGGCACGCGTTAAGATTAAAAACAAAGGCGAATTCCTGTGTGTAAGGGTGAGGGAGGTTACGACGGCTTTTGTCCTTCCTGTGCCCTAATGTACTCTGGGCCACCACAAAGGATCTCACACATCCTTCAAGGTCCTTCTCCTTCAACCTTCCTCCTCATCCACCACCTCCTCCGCCACCTCCTCCAGCTCTTCCTCCTCCTTTTGGAGTTGTTAACCCCACACCCTGTGTAGTTAATGCTCTCTGGCCACCCTTCCGAGCCACTCAATTCATCTCAAGTTGTCCCATTCTTTTCTTAACCCCAACGATATTATTAAGACCAGGAACAAGTGAACCTCTTGGCCCTAATAAAGGTTTAAGAGACCTCAATAAATGCGGTTCTAAACTGTATTCGATTATTTTGGAGTTTGATTCTGTGATAGTACCTTACGTAACAAGTATGGGAAGGGGCCTTTTGCAGGCGAGAATGATGTTTCTATAGTCGAGGCATCAGCCGAGACTAGAATTTCTTCGAGCACTGCAAAAGATATTCACGTCCAAGTAACATACACTATTTTTTGTCATAATTGACCGAGCGAAGTGAGGTCTAATATTCGACGGTTTGGCATTTCTCTTAATGTTTAAATGTTTGAATGTTTAAATGTTTATATGTTTATATGTTGCGCATTTACGGCGAAACGCGGTAATAGATTTTCATGAAATTTGACAGGTAAGTTATGTTCATTTTTAAATTGCGCGTCGACGTATATACAAGGTTTTTGGTAATTTTGCATTCAAAGGATGATATAAAAGGAAAAAGGAGTCTCCTCCATACGTCAATATAAGGGTGAAAATCAGACTATAGAATTATTCATCATAAATCAGCTGTCGAGTTGACTATAAATTGCATGCCATGACGCATGCAATTCAATATCTCAATGTAACTTGGTAAAAAATTAGCAGCTGTGTAGACTATAAATTGCATGCCTCATTGAATGCAGTTTTTATGAACTATTAAATAGGATGCAAAGAACTTATAACAGCTCGTCTGGGCGCCTAGATGTCTTCTGGTTTTCTCGAGCTAAATTCCGGAAAGCGTTATATGATAATTAAATCTTGTGTAAGCATGATCTGATCAAATGAATAGTTAGTGTATCAGTGTGGATGTGCTTAATATGGTTTGGGACGTCGTTATAACTGCGCGAGGTCTACTGTTCACAGAACTACTAGTAATTTAAGGAAGAATAATTGAGAAATAGAAATATTACCTGCTTGTGCTGACGTTACCAAATGCATTCTACAAACATAACCTAGGTTACTAATTCCGAATCTGGAATTTTGTGGAAGTTGACAAAACGTCCACCTGTAGCGCTGAAGGTGGTTTCTTGTAGCAGTTTTGCTGTTCCTATTTCGGAACTAGGAAACATACTCGAGTGTAAAGAAAACAATGGTTTCATTACAGTAGAGTATGTTGTAATGAGAATCAAATGTTTATTTGTTCTGCAAACAGCTGTTTACCGGCTTGATTTCATGAGTTGTGAATGAATGAAGACAAAAAAATTCATTCTTCCCATTTAAGCAATTGAGACAGTCGAAAGTGAATCTATTTTTTCAAAATGACAATAACTACACAGGAAGCAAAACACAATCTATTGCAACAAAAGAATTTCGAAAATGCAAAAACAAGCTATTGAAGTGTCAGTAAGAGAGAAAGAGAGTGTTTGAGAGGGAGAGATTGATTGATTGATTGATTGATTAAGTACTTTTGTAGATTACAATATATACTGGCTTATACACTCATATATAATAGCTTACAATACAGCAAAATTATAGATGAATTTACATAATATAGACTAAGAAAATAATTATTGAACTGTATATGACATGAAAAAGCAATTTGTAATATAATAACTATAGATAATTATATTGTTATGCATCTATATAAATTGGCGGAGCTTTGGACATATCAATGTGCATTCTTTGGAAAGAGTATTTAAAATATCCTTCCCACTAACTCTCTACCAAGAGAGATTGATTGATTGAGTACTTTATTTATGTAGATCACAATATATACTGGCTTAAACACTCTTATAAAATAGCTTACAATACAGCAAAAATTATAGATGGATTTCCATAATATAGACTATGAAAATAATTATTGAACTGTTCAATGATACGAAAAAAGTAATTTGTAATAACTAAAGATAATATTGTTATGCATCTACATGAATTGCAATTATACATAATGCATCTACATAAATTGTAGATACATACTACATAAATACATATGCATCTACATAAATTGCAGAGAGAGAGAGAGAGAGTGAGAGAGAGTGAGGGAGAATGCAAGCAACATTCATCATGCCTGATTTGACCCTGTTAACTCAGTATATCTCTATATACCACTCTACCCCAACCACACTCGATATTATATATAGCACATACCTACCCAAACCACACATGATGGGTTTTTTTATATATAACACACTACCCCAACCACATACCATAGTATATTAGGAGTGAGAGACGTGATAGAGTAATTAGAGGTCTGTGTGTCCTCATTTGGGAAATAGATTGATTTGGAAAACCCTTGCTGGCGTTTTTCCACTGCTACCACAGGGTTTTTCCGGCCCTCTCTCTTTGGTCGAGGGTTGTTTTTCTATCGCTTATTACTGTTTCCACCATCATCCATCTCCTTCACACTTTCTCCCTTCCTTCTCTTCCTTTCTCCATTTTACTTATTTTTCTTCTGTCAATCCATCCTCTTCCTTTACCTACTACACCTTCCTCCAACACGACTAGTCTACTCCTACTGATTCTTGTATCTGTATTCATTCCTCATTTTCTTCTCCTCATCTTTCAATATTCCTTCTTATTTTGTTCTTGCTGTTCCTCACATTATCTTCTTGCTCTTATATTATTATTCCATCACACATTACCTTCCTATCTTATTGTTCTTCATTATCTCCTTGTTGTTCTCGATGTTCATCATATTTTTTTCTATTTCTTCTCAACCCTTTTTACCTTTTACATCTGAATCATATTCTTTCTATTCTTCTTATTTTAATTCTCCTTTCTTTTTCATCTTTTTTTCCCCATCCTTCTTCTCTTCTTCTTCTTCTTCTCTTCTTATTCTTCTTCTTCTTCTTATTCTTCTTCTTCTTCTTCCCTTCTCTCTTCCTCTCTTCTTCTTCTTCTTCTTCTTCTTCTTCTTCTTCTTCTTTTCTTCTTCTTCTTCTTCTTCTTCTTCTTCTTCTTCTTCTTCTTCCTCTTCTTCTTCTTCTTCTTCTTCTTCTTCTTCTTCTTCTTCTTCTTCTTCTTCTTCTTCTTCTTCTTCTTCTCTTCTTCTTCTTCTTCCTTCTTCGTCTCTTCTTCTTCTTCTTCTTTCTTCTTCTACTACTACTACTTATCAATCATTTCCACCCTCCACTTCTCAATCATATTTCCTCCATTCTTCTTCTTCTCGTCTTGCTTCTTCTCATCCTAAACCTTTTCCCATTTCTTTAATTGAACACAATCTCGCAACTTTCCCTCATCTTCTTTATTCTTCCTCCTCATCCTCCTACTCCTCCTCCTCCTCCTCTCACACCTCCTCATTCATCCTGTCCCACCTCTTCCTCATCTGCAGTATACAGTGAGGTCCATGTTATAATGGCAGTGAAGGAAAATAGGAGAACAACGTTGCCGATTCTCTCCCTTGCCACTAACTACTATAGAGGATAGCAAATTCTATAGTGAGGTCCACATTATAATGGCAGTGTTTGATTGGCAATGGCATTGCTATCCTTGTCCATCATTCAACAAAGCGGATAGCGCTATCTCCTTCTCGATTTGTTCTGTTGCCAGATCGTCTTTTAGCAATGTAGAATTGATGATAATTAACAAAATATTTCATCTTAGTTATGAAAATTCATTATGAAATTATTGAAAAATATAATTTCTTGCTTAATAAAATATAATCGATTATTTCAAACGAGAATGAACAGTTAATATTACATCAATAAACCTGTATTAGCTATCGTCTATGGGAGGCATTGACAAGACAGAGGATCGGCAACGTTGCTCTCTCATCTTCATCCACAGCCATTATAACGTGGACCTTACTATAGTACTAATGTTACATAGTCTGTTCCTTCTTGTGAAAAATATTCAATAAAATTGTTTGCATCAAGCAAGTATTATTCTACAATGATTAGATAATATCCAAAATGTTCATGAATAAGATAAAATATTTTGACATTAAATTATATTTCTACATTGTTAAAACTCGATCAGGCAACATAACCGAGCTAGAGCAGGATAGCGCTATCTGCTTTGTAGAATGATAAACAAGGATAGCAACACCAATGTTAATCAAGTACCGCCATTATAACTTAAGCCTCTATAGGAAGATGATACAAACATGGTATAAAGATGATACAAGGATAATAGACAAGGATAGCAACACCAATTTCAATCATATACTGCCATTATAACTTGAACGTCACTATAGGAAGATGATATTATAAGGTTATACAAGGATAGCAACACTATTATAATATATACTATATTTTTTTGTCACGGAAATATGTTTCTCAGTGATTGAATATAATAATAAATTCTCATAATTAAGATCGATTATTTTTTTAATAAATTAATAATTCCAAATTGTTTAAAGACGATCTGGCAACAGAGCAAAGCGAGAAAGAGATAGCCGTATCCGCTTTGTCAAATGATAGACAAGAATAGAAATAGAATTGCTGTTGTTTGTCTGTTGTTTTTGTGCACTCTACTCATTCTATAGATAAAATCTCTTCCTCTACGGTTGGGTTCACTATAAACCTTCAGCACTGGTAGAATGGGAGGCATTAAAGTTATTTATAAGGTATGCTGACAGTATAACTGTTTAGGGTGAATAGGTTCCAGATATATGTTGCACTAGTACCAACTTGGTTCAGCTTGTTTTCTATTATGTTGCCTGTTTCCATTTGTGTTACCCCATTCTCATTTTGCCGTTCTCTTTTCATCCTTATCTTTTCACATTAGTTCAAGAGAGGAACAAAAGTTCCACCTCGAGAGAAACGAATAGAGGAAATCAGTAAAGTAGTTATTTTTTCTCGACTTTTTTGTGCTCTGTTCCTACTTTGTTGCTCTAAACGTTTAATTTCCAATTACCTCTAATAACCTTTTAAAAATTCGAAAGCACTCCACACGTGATTAGTAGTTTACAATAACAATCATCATATAAATTGCAGATACCTAAAGTGAGATCCACGTTTTTTACTGCATATTTCAACTTTTTTCTCAAAAACTACTCACACTACAGATTCCAGACTAGTTTTATTCAATTTTCAGATATTTTTCCATATGAATCCAGCATAAGTTTTTCAAAAACTAGTCCCCAAACAATTCAGCATTGGTGTATTTCACCAGACGAACTGAATTCCGGGCGAAATCTTTCATCCTGTATAGCTCGCTAATAAAGCGTTTATGGATATATGTTTATGAGTATTTTTTTTCTTATTTTTATCTCTACTATCACGTATTAAATTATTTCACCATAATTAATAATCACTCTGTATATGGTACTGGAGTAAGATCGTCTTTTAGCACTGTAGAAATATATTTAATGAGAAAATATTATTAAATCTTATTCATGGACATTTATTATCTAATCATTGAAGAATATATTTCCTTGATGCAAACAACTTTATTGAATATTTTATACAAGAAGGAACAATCTATGTGATATCAGTACTTTAGTGGGGTCCACGTTATAATGGCAGTGGAGAAAGATAAGGAGCAACGTTGACGATTCTCTGTCTTGTCAATGCCTTCTATAGACGGTAGCTGATACAGGTTTGTTAATGTAATATTAACTGTTCATCCTGGTTTAATAAAATCAATTATATTTTAATAAGAAAGAAATTATATTTTTGAATAGCTTCATAATGAATTTTACTGATTAAGATGAAATATTATGTTATTAATTAAAAAATCCTAATTGTTGAAAGACGATCTGGCAAAAGAGCAAAGCGAGAAAGAGATAGCGGTATCCGCTTTGTCGAATGATGGACAAGAATAAAAATAGAATTGCTAATCAAACACTGCCATTATAACGAGGACCTCACTATAGCGGCACTAAATTACATTGGTCTGTTGTTTTTGTGCACTATACTCATTCTATAGATAAAATCTCTTCCTCTACGGTTGGGTTCACTATAAACCTTCAGCACTGGTAGAATGGGAGGCATTAAAGTTATTTATAAGGTATGCTGACAGTATAACTGTTTAGGGTGAATAGGTTCCAGATATATTGCACTAGTACCAACTTGGTTCAGCTTGTTTTCTATTATGTTGACTGTTTCCATTTGTTTTATCCCATTCTCATTTTGCCGGTCTCTTTTCATCCTTATCTTTTCACATTAGTTCAAGAGAGAAACAAAAGTTCCACCTCCAGAGAAACGAATAGAGGAAATCAGTAAAGTAGTTATTTTCTCTCGACTTTTTTGTGCTCTGTTCCTACTTTGTTACTCAGAACTTCTAATTTCTAATAACCTTCTAATAATCCGAAAGCACTCCACACGTGATTACTAGTTTACAATAACAATCATCATAGATTGAAGATACCTTTTAAGATACCTAAAGTGAGATCCACGTTTTTTACTGCATATTTCAACTTTTTTCTCAAAAACTACTCACACTACAGCTTCCAGACTAGTTTTCCATATAAATCCAGCATAAGTTTTTCAAAACCTAGTCCCCAAACAATTCAGCATTGGTGTATTTCACCAGAGGAACTGAATTCCGGGTGAAAACTTTCATCCTGTATAGCTCGCTAATGAAGCGTTTATGGATATACTGCATATTTCAACTTTTTTCTCAAAAACTCATATGTTTATGAGAATTTTTTTCTCATTTTTATCTACTATCACGTATTAAATTATTTCACCATAATTAATAATCACCCTGTATATGGTACTGGAGTAAGATCGTCTTTTAGCACTGTAGAGATATATTTAATGAAAAATATTTAATCTTATTCATGGACATTTATTATCTAATCATTGAAGAATATATTTCCTTGATGCAAACAACTTTATTGAATATTTTATACAAGAAGGAACAATCTATGTGATATCAGTACTCTAGTGAGGTCCACGTTATAATGGCAGTGGAGAAAGATAGGGAGCAGCGTTGACGATCCTCTGTCTTGTCAATGCCTTCTATAGACGGTAGCTGAAACAGGTTTATTGATGTAATATTAACTGTTCATCTTGGTTTAATAAAATCAAATTTATTTTAGTAAGGAAGAAATTATATTTTTGAATAACTTCATAATGAATTTTACTGATTAAGATGAAATATTATGTTATTTAATTAATAATTCTACATTGTTAAAATACGATTAAGCTACAGAGCAAAGCAAGAAAGAGATAGCGCTATCTGCTTTGTTGAATGATAGACAGGGATAGCAATACTATTGCTAATCAAATACCATTGCTAATCGATATCATTGCTAATCAGACAGGGATAGCAATACCATTGCTAATCAATATCATTGCTAATCAATCATTGCCATTATAACGTGGACCTCACTATAGAACCAACTCGGTTCAGCTTGTTTTCTATTATGATTCCATTTGTTTTATTCCATTCTCGTTTTCCCATTCACTTTTCATCCTTATCTTTGCACATTACAATCTGTTCAAGAGAGAGAAACGTAGGTTCCACCTCGAGAGAAACAAATAAAGGAAATCAGTACAATAGCTATTTTTGCTCTCGACTTTTTCGTGCTCTGTTCTCACTTTTTTACCTTTCAATTTCTCTCAAATGAACACGATCTATTTATTTAAATTATAACTTCTTCTTCTTCTTCACGTGCCTGCTCCGTTTCGGATGTTGGCGATCATAATGGCTATCTTGATTTTGTCGACGGCGCTACGGAACAGCTGTGCAGATGACTGGTGAAACCATAGCCTCAGATTTGCCAGCCATGAAATTCTCCTTCTGCCAGGTCCCCTTTTTCCGTTAATTTTTCCTTGGAGGATCTCTTGCAGAAGTCTATATCTTGAGCTATTCCTTATAATGTGGACAAGTATATTGGAGTTTTCCACTTTTAATAGTATTTAGGAGCTCCGGTTCTTTATTCATTCTCCTGAGAACCTCTTGATTAGTAACTTTTTGCGTCCAGGATATTTTCAGCATTCTTCTGTACAGCCAGAGTTCAATAGCTTCAATCTTTACCATTGTCTCTTTTGTGAGGGTCCATGCTTCTACCCCATACAACATTAAATTATATAGTCCATAATAATTATCAATTTTTTGTGAAAACAAAAATTGCTCAAACCTCGTGATCTTATGGTCTTTTATGCGAGAAACACGCAATATTATTCTATAAATACTGTTGAATCTATCTATAATAGTGATCAATCTATTAATCCTGGTTTTCATTAGTAGAGTTAGTGGTAGAGGTCCCTGGGCAAGTACTAAATATCTTGTGAACTCTCCCAATAAAAACTTTCATGGTAGAGTACTAGTTTTTGATAGAGTCAAGTGGGATAGCACCGTGGGATAGTACTCTACCACTTGCCTTCCCACACCACTGCTTCTCTCTCTACTCTACCACTACCATGCCAATGAAAACAGTCTCGAGCTAGTAGAGTAGAGTCCTGCCGTAGGCTATCAAGTATTGTTATTTATTGAAAAGTATTGATTTATTAAAATTTACTAAAAAGGGTTAATAAGTGTTTAAGGGCCGTTTGCACAGTATCAGTTTGAACTAAATTTCTATTTAAACTGGAATTACTTCATATCAAGTCTCGTTCGTTATAATGGGGTTAATTTGTAGTTCAACCCACCAGCTGATTGAATTCAGTTTAAGCTTTGGCTGTGCAAACGGCCCTTAGTGATGTTAATCTCTCTCTCTCTATATATAAATATATATATATATATATATATATAAAAGCGAATGGCACTCATTCACTGACTGACTGACTCACTCACTCACTCGCAGAACTAAGAATCTACCGGACTAAAAACGTTCAAATTTGGTAGGTATGTTCAGTTGGCCCTTTAGAGGAGCACTAAGAAATCTTTTGGCAATATTTTAACTCGAAGGGTGGCTTTAAAGGGTTTAAAATTCGTCTTTTAGCATGTATATTCTTCTTATTCTCTTAATTATAATTCAAAAATGTCCATAGTTTTTTTATAAAGTTTTGACATTTTAAGGTTAGTTCTGTTCACTAGACAACTCACTCTACCTACTATTCTCAATCGTAGTGAAAACGGTTACTCGACCAAGTAAGTAGAGTAGAGTTAGCTCGGTAGAGTTAGTATGCCAGTTACTCGACTACTAACTCTACCAGTGAAAACCAGGCTTATCAAATGTATTGTATACTATACATTTATACAGATACTACTATACTGACTGAGAGTACATGGAGATAACTTTAGTGAGGATAATTCAATTGGCAGTTTCATCCATTAGGTAACACAAACATTCCTCATTCAATCGATGCTGTCAAATTTAAGTGAACCGAACTGTGGCAGTTTACTTTAATTTTGAAAGTTTACAGCAAAGTGTAAACCGATACCACGACTTGGATCAGCTCTCTTGTTGTTGCAAACCGTTCAACTATGTTCTGTTTACTTTTCCTTTCCTCTCATACTCACTCTCACTCACTCTATCTCACTCTTTCTCACTCTCTCTCTCTCTCTCTTTTGCACCCTCTCACACACACTCTCTCTCAGCCCGAGTTGGAAGCAGAGAAATGTCGAGAGAAGATACTATGTTACTTTCAGTTATTAATTGCATGCGTTATTGCATGCAACTAATAATAATCCACACAACAGCTGATTTTCATCAAGTTACATTGTGATATCAATTGCTTGCATCACCGCATGCAATTAATGATCCACTCGACAGCTGATATAATTATGATGAATAATTCTATAGTCTGATTTTTACGGTAATATTAGCGTTCGAAGTAGACGTCTTTTGCTTTTTTTTCATTCTTGAAATGCAAATCTCAATAAAACTTTTCATATACGTCGACGCTCCTTGTTTCAAAGTACTTGCATACGAAATTTTATCCAAATCGGGCAATAACTGCGCCTGTAACTGCAGTACAAACAAACAGACAAAAGTCGATGGAGTCGAAACTCAGACCTCAGCTTCGCTTCGTCCAATAATCAAATACTGCCATTATAACGTGAACCCCACGATAGGTATACTGGTATAGAGGAAGAAGACGTTTTAATAAAGAAAAAATATATGGGCTTCACATAAAATCCTGGAAATATTTAAATATGAAATTCAGATCACTTTTAAGAGCAAGAAATGCTAATTCCACTAATCTTAAAATTCCCAAAATAGATTTTGGGATTGAAAAGCCCAAAAAGTGTAAAACCCAGCTGAAAAGTTTATTCAGGGATAGGTAGATGGGGAGGTGGAACATTTTTGAGTGGTCTAAAAAGACACTTTGCATTTGGGTGTTGAGGAGGGGAGAGGTTTTAGGGGTGGAGAGGGGTTGAACAAGTGCCATCCCATTAGTTTAACATTGGCCGCTGCTGGCAAAGGTTGACATTTAATTCAAATTTGGTTGTTGGTAGCCCTGTCTGCATTCCCCCTACCCTTCACCTATCTAGTGTGATTTAACAAATGGCATTTTCGTGTACATTTCAGCAGATTGTGACTTGTCCCCTCACTAGTCACTGTGACTAGTCACTGTCAGTCACCCAGTCACTTATTGTCCGTTCGCTCTTGATCCGCTCTCATGCTATTTATAGAGATTGTCTCTCTCTTCTCTCTAACACTCACTCTTTCTCTCTCGTCCACTCTTCTAAATCACACTCACTCTCTCACACTCGTTCACGACTCTCAATATCTCTATCTCTCCCACACTTCTCGTTCACTCTTCTCAATTTCTCTCTCACTCTCCATTTCACGCACTCACTTGCTCTCTCACCCTTCAACTCTTCTCAATATCTCTCTCTCTCTCTTTGATAGAGAGTTAGTGGGAAGGATATTTAATATTCTTTCCAAAGAATGGACATTGATATGTCCAAAGCTCCCCAATTTATGAAGATGCATAACAATATTATCATCTATAGTTATTCAGAAATTGCTTTCTTCATATCATATATATTCAATAATTATTTTCTAAGTCTATATCACATGAATTCATCTACCATTCTGCTGTATGTAAGCTATTGTATATAAGTGCCAGTATATATTGTAATCTACATAAATGGAGTACTCAATCAATCAATCTCTCACTAGTTCACTATTTTTAATATTTCTATCTCTCTCACATTCCTCGTTTACTCTTCTCAACCACTCTCTCTCACTCTCTCTCTCTCTCTCTCTCTCTCTCTCTCTCTCTCTCTCTCCCGGTTGTGTGTTAATGTGAAGAATATTTTATATTACATCCTTCTTAGAGAATCGACAATTATTTGTTGAAACACCGCCAATTTATAAAGTTACATCACATTATTATATTTTCGTTATTCTAATTGCATTCTATATTATTATTCTCATTGATTAATTATTTAAACTTTGAGAAATTCGTTGAATAACTAGCATTATCGTCATTTTATGTAAATTAGTGTATAAGCCAGTAAATATTGTAACATACATAAATAAATAAATCTAATCTTATCTAATCTAATCTAATCTCTTTCAGTACCTACCATGGATAAATATGTAAATCAATCAATCTCTCTCTCTCTGGCTCTCTGGCATTCTCTCTATCTCACACACCCTCTCTCTTTCTATCACACCCTCTCTCTCCCAAATCCATCAGTGTACGCCCATACAGACAGGATGATTTCACTCTCTCACACTCGTTCACTATTCTCAATATATTTTTCTCTCTCTCACTCTCTCCTCTCTCTCTCTCTCTCTCTCTCTCTCTCTCTCTGGGACTCATCAGTGTAGGCCTATACAGAGACAGGATGCTCCATTTCCTCTTTTCACCCCGTCAACATTATTTGTGATGCAAAATAGAAAGGTGCGCTCAGGCTCGGTTGAAGCATTTAAAAGGGGTAGCAGGAGCTTTTCAATTTTAGCAGCGGATTTTGAAACACTGACAAGGGTCCTGTGTGTGAGAAAGAGAGGGTAGTATATGGGTTACCCTGTATGTATAATGAGAACCGCTGGAGTTTTTGGATGGAATGCTCGTATACATGGAGAGGTCGAACGGGAAGGATGTGAGAGATACAGAGAGTGTGTGAGAGAGAGACAAAGAAATGTGTGTGTGTGTGAGTTGGAGAGTGACTTACAGAAGGAGTGATTGATTAGGTTAACTCATTCGCGTTGATTACAAATTTCGGCATAGTTGATGGGTTTTGAAAACAATGAAGATATCACGTGTATTGGACGTGATAGTGTGGAAAAAATATTGGACCTATAATAATACAATAATTCCAGTATAACTGTATTGAACTATGAAGCTAGTTACCAAATTTTGGACGTTCGATATTTTGCCGTCCTTTATGAATCAGATTGAGCGGAATTTGACAGACATCGTCTGTTTGACATCATCTATTTGATCTAATAAATTGATATGGACGTTCAAAAATTGTACGTTTCAAAATATTCAATATCAGGGCACCGAGCTTCACTCGTTATTTTTACCTTCCTTGCCCTATTACCATAGGTAAGGAAAGTATTGCTTTCCGAAAAAAATTAAGGTACCTCAATTTCTAAATTTCTA
The DNA here is from genome assembly GCF_014356525.2 of Nilaparvata lugens. Taxonomy (NCBI): domain Eukaryota; kingdom Metazoa; phylum Arthropoda; class Insecta; order Hemiptera; family Delphacidae; genus Nilaparvata; species Nilaparvata lugens. Next base: position 7,431,328 of record NC_052508.1, read on the forward strand.
TACGTTTCAAGGTCCCCTGAGTCCAAAAAAGTGTTTTTTGGGTATTGGTCTGTATGCGTGTGTATGTATACACGATAAGGATCCGACATGAACAATTTCGATCAAATGCAATTCAAAATGGCGGCTAAAATGGAGAAAATGTTGTCAAAAACAGGGTTTTTCGCGATTTTCTCGAAAACGGCTCCAACAATATTGATTAAATTCATACCTAAAATAGTTATTGATAAGCTCTATCAACTGCCACAAGTCTCATATCTGTAAAAATTTCAGGAGCTCCACGCCCCAACTATGCAAAGTTTGATTTTAGATTCCCAATCATCAGGCTTCAGATACAATTTAAACAAAAAATTTCGAGTGGAAAAGATTGAGCATGAGAATCTCTACAATTAATGTCCAGGAACATTTTCACCTATAATTGAAAATAAGCTCGAAATTCGAGAAAATGTGATTATCCAATTGCAAACTGTTGGCAACTGTTAATTATATTAAATCACTAGCCGTCAGGCTCGCTTCGCTCGCCATATCCGTCTAGCCAGGGGGCTCTGCCCCCTGGACCCCCGACTGGATCATCCGAAAATGAGATCAGCAGGCTCGCTTCGCTCGCCTGCATTTTTCATTTCAGAATTTCTATCATATGTTAGGACAATCCAGTCGGGGGGTCCAGACTGAACGTCTGGCTAAACGGATATGGCGAGCGAAGCGAGCCTGACGGCTAGTAATATAATATTCCCAGGATTGGAGTAGCAGTGCCCAATCAATTTTTCCGCGATAAATGCATTTAAATCTCCAACTTGGTGCCAACCTAACAAAGTCAACTCAACTTAATGCCAACCTGACAAAATTATCAATTTAGTTGCCAGTTAACAACTGTTTCGAAGAGGTACTCTATCTAGATTATAGTTCTATAGTAACATATGATATGAAAATTTCAATTATAATCGAGAGATTGGGAGAAGAAGAATATACATGCTAAAAGACAAACTTTAAACCCTTAAAAACAACCCTTAGAGTTAAAATATTGCCAAAAGATTTCTTAGTGCGCCTCTAAAGGGCCAACTGAACATACCTACCAAATTTGAACGTTTTTGGTCCGGTAGATTTTTAGTTCTGCGAGTGAGTGAGTGAGTGAGTGAGTGAGTGAGTGAGTGCCATTTCGCTTTTATATATATAGATTCACTATGGAGAGATAGCGGACCTCGTATGTCTTCAGCGTTATTGTCCTGTCACCAGCTGGCTCAGATCTTTGTTTATAAGTAGACTTGAGATGCGCGAGAACACTAGCGTCAGGTGATCAATTCTCATAACGGCAAGGAAAGTTGTGTGATTGCGCCACACCAGATTTTTATTCATTGATAAGCAGAACACAATTCTCTTAAATGATCGTGTTTATATTTTACAGCTGGCTATACGTCAGCTTATGAATTTCGGGGATGCGATATTTTGATTTTCCACAGAGTCACTCACTCATTTGTTTGGTGACGCATTCATACTGGCCACGGGCAAACATTGTTTGTCAAACATAATAAAATTTGCCCAAACTGTTTCAACAAACATGTTTGTCGAACATTTGTTCAGGGTGGACCCGGCTGTATTGAATAAATTCACAAGAGAGTTTCGGCTTTCTGCACTCATGAATTTATACTTCGGAATATCCTCAACATTATTCAAAATATATTCTTCTTTTTTTCTTTATTTATTACTTTATTCTTTTTTTCGGATTGTGAAAATCGAGGAGGGGAAGGATGTTGATTGATTGATTGATTGAGTACTTTATTTATGTAGATTACAATATATACTGGCTTATACACTTATATACAATAGCTTACAATACAGAAAAATTATGGATGAATTTACAAAATATAAATTAAGAAAATAATTATTGAGCTGTATGTAATATGAAAAAAAAAAACAATTTGTAATAACTATAGATAAAATAGATAATATTGTTATGCATGCATCTACAGTACATAAATTGGCGGAGCTTTGGACATATCAATGTCCATTCTTTGGAAAGAATATTCGATGTATCCTTCCCACTAACTCTCTACCAAAAGGATTCAGATTCAGATTCAGATTCCTTTATTCATGTGTTTAACAAAACATAATTCAACTTACATTCTAGCGTTATAAATAAATACCAGTAGCGGTAAAAATGACATGGTGAATCATATTAAACTAATGAGTTCTACAATAATATTGAGCAAGAAAAGTGATGAAAAATGCAAAAGTTAAGGTACTACTGTAATGTTTTCACATGAAATGGTGAAATTTGGACCTTGAGAAGTCCATTCTCAGAGAGGGTATCAAGGAAACCCTCCCCTTCAGCACTTAACCGTAACTCTTAAGGAGAGAGATGGAAGAGGAGAAACGGATGAAAATCGGGTAAAACAGGATGAAACGGGATGGAATACTATTTCGGGATACATTAGAGTGGAGAAAAGCTGGCTTTGGACGCTCATGTCCAAAATGATTCCCTTCTCCCAATTTAGATGCACTCGGTCAAATGACATGTGAAAACTGTCGCGCCGAAATTTGATTAATTCCACAGGCAAAAAGGGGCTCACAGTGCCTATTTCAGATCGTATTCACTCACAGTACTACGTACATTGAACGTATACAGGTAATCACTCATTTACGGTAAGTAAACTTCATGAATAGTTGGGTAATTTATTATTGGGTAAGTGAAATGATATCTAGTTGATGAAATTTGTTGAACAGGAATAATTGTGGGATGATATTGTGGAATTTTCCTATAATTGGAAAAACACAGTGAAATAATTGACCGAGCGAAGTGAGGTCTAAGATTCAACCGACCGTCGACGGTTTGGCATTTCTCTTAATGTTTAAATGTTTATATGTTGCGCATTTACGGCGAAACGCGGTGATAGATTTTCATGAAATTTGACAGGTATGTTCCTTTTTAAATTGCGCTTCGAAGCATGTACAAAGTTTTTGGAAATTGAGGATAATATAAAAGGAAAAAGGAGCCTCCTTCATACGCCAATATTAGAGTAAAAATCAGACTATAGAATTATTCATCATGAATCAGCTGTCTAGTGTACTATAAATACTACCCGTTCAAAAACATCGAACATGTTGAAAATGTATCTTTCCATCAACGTTAGTAGACAGTTGACTATAATACTACCCGTTCGAAAACATCGAACATCTTGAAAACGTGTCTTTCCATCAACGTTGTAGACAGTTGCAGCCAGACCTGATAACAAGCGCTCACACTCACATTCCGGGACGACAAGTCACGGTACGATAGGACAGAAAGCTCTATGTTTATTTAGGATTTGTTCTAGACATTTTTATTTGATGAATTATTTATTAATTTTTGAGCAAACATAACAACAGGTCAATGTAACATTGAGAGCGAGGTCTACTGTTCACAGAACTACTAGTATTGTGGGAATTTCCCCATAATTTAAAAACACATTTTTAGCTCTGCTACATCTACATTTTTATTAGATTTGTACAGCTACTAATTCAGCTGATACCAATTCAGTTGATACAAATTCAGCTGATGGTACAAATTGTGCAGTTGTGTTGTTTTCAACACAAAACTGCAGTCCTGTGTACAAATCTTATAAATGTGGATGTGACAGAACTAGAAATGTGTTTTTTGAATTATCTTGTTGAAGCCTCTGTGGGTCTTTGGTTCTATTTCAGAGGTTTTGTGAAGGATTTCAAAGTAAATTTTACATATTTTCACTCCAAATTAATTATTTCCATACCATTCCATATTCAATCATTCATTAAACTATTCATTTTGTTTTTTTAGAGAAAATGGATTGAATTTTCTAAAAATGTTATCGTAACATTTTTTGGAAACTTTCCATGTTTTAAAATTGGGGAAAGAGACAGTTTCGGGTCCAGCCTGTTGTATTTCCCCCATCATATGGTATTATACTGAATATATTATAATGTTTATATTGTCTTATGATTTTCATGATTTGAGTCTCTGTAGATAATACATTCAAAACTCACTCTAATCAACCAAAAGCCAGATACACAGACATCGATTATTGAGCGTACGAGTTTTTGCCGTCCTTATGAATTCTATTGGATTAAGCAGATGATTTCAAACAGATTATGTTTGTTAAGTTCCGTTTAATCTGATAGAATTCATAAAGACGGCAAAATATCGTCCGAACAAAAATCGTATGTGTTTGTGCAGGCTTAACTGGCTAGATAATTTTTTAATTTGAATTTTCGATTTCTAAGTGAGTCCTAAACAGTGAACATGATTAAACGACTTCTAGTGTACTTTTTGGACGGAAACCAAAAAAAACTCGAATAATCGAGAGATGTAAATCCCGAAATTCGAGAAATCACAAAACTAACCCCCTAAATTCTCTCAGGCTACTGGTGTTTGAGAAATACTGGCACGAAATAAGTTGTAAAAAACCCGAAAACTCCCAAAATCAAGTAGTAAATCAGATTTTCTACCACTTAAACTAGAATTCTTCATTTCTCTAGTCCAAAACACTCTTGTAGTTCTACTTTTTGGACAAAACCCAGAGAAAACCTCCAAAATTACATCTCTCAGCTGCAGCAGTGATTGTGAATTTTAATTTATTGTCCTGAATATTTTCAGACAGGTAAGTTGGGGACCCAGGGGTACAATACTACTTGGAAACAGGGGTACAGGGTACACTCTCACTGGTAGGGAGCCAAGTTGGGTAGGCACAACTTTCGAAGGCAGTAAAGTTTTGAGGTTAGCGGGGGGACTTCCAACCCCTTCTCATGAGCAAAAACTTTAAATATTAGAGGTTAGGGACAGAAACTTAATCGCGGCAGGCCATAAATTGAAGGAGGTAAGTTGGTGCACTCTGGTGGAGGTTGGTGGAACCAACTTGGAATCGGTTTGCCAGCAATTTCTGTGTTTGAATTGAATGTCCTTATTTCTAATGGTAGTTGGTACCCTTCTTAACCGTATGACTTCTGGGTGGAAGGAGGTGTTGGAATGGTGCCAAGATTATGGACGTGATCCGTGTAATGTGTGGATTGAGTGAAATGTTGTTCCAGAATATTAAGTTTGTTTTTTGGTCCTGCAAAATTATTTATTTAATATGAAAATATTCCCTGTTCCAGTGATAATAATGTGAAATATTCCTTCTATGTTTGGTTTTGAAGCATCTAAATTTAAAAATCCACTTCGTAAAAATAATTAAAGACTGAAATTTCTATGAAGTGAACAACACTACAAGACTATTTCGGACTATGTGTAACCTTATGTAAATTTGGGAGAGGAATAGCACAAAGTTCCATTATTTTTTCTCTCCCTATCATTCTGATGATGTACTTATTGTATGAATCAATGAAGAATAGGAGATAGTTCATGACCATGGTTATTATCGTATACTATTAAACGAGCAATTTCTGTTTAGATGTTTGGATGTTTATATATTATTATATATAACATGATGATATAATTGATTATTTAAAACTAGAATCCTATACTATTTAACGAGCAATTTCTGTTTATATGACGTTTAGATCTTTGGATGTTTAGATGTTCATATGTTTGTATTTCACCTGATCTCGAAAACGGCTCTAACGATTCTCACTAAATTCAGAACACAGTAGGTTTATAATATAAAGATTCGATTGCACTAGGTCTCATCCCTGGGAAAACTTCCTGAAGGACATTAAAAGGATGATTATTATTCATCCTTGGAAAAACAGCTGATAATAATCATTTCGTCGTCTGTTGGTGATGGAAGTGAGTGAGCGAGTTCATGTGTGTGGGACTGTGTCAAAATTATGACTCAGCTGTTAAACTTTTGTAATCATTCAATCAGGTACTTAGTGCATGTTGCGAAAAAGCCGGGTTATTTTCAATCCTGATTAATTCAGTAAATCAATCTTTTTGAAATGGTCTTCTCTGATTTGGTTCACGTGAAGTTAATCAGGATTAAAATTTAACCGGCTTTTGTGTAACTGGGCCTTTGTGAGGGAAAATTTTGTATTCCTCTGGATATTAATCTCAATTAACTGTGATTAGATAGAACATTTCTGTATGAATGTTATTATAATTTTTCCTTTTGTAACAATTTTTTTTCCAGAGCGAAGCTCGGTCCCTACCATGATCCATACCATCTGTGGTTTTTGACAATTTTTTAGTATTTTCCATCCAATTGTCAATTCTATTGTCAATCAATCTCTGATAAACTCAGAGATTGACAATGGTGTAATAACCGAAACCGGTCTTTTTAAGTATCAATAAATCTGTGGTTTTTGACAATTTCTTAGTCTTTTCCATTCAATAATAATGTATAATAATTAATCAATTAAAAGAAAATTTTATCTTAATTATGAAATTATTGAAAATATAATTTCTTGCTCAATAAAATATAATTGATTATTTTAATCGTGAATGAACAGTTAATATATCAATAAATCTGTATCAGATATCGTCTATAAAAGGCATTGACAAGACAGAGGATCGGCAACGTTGCTCTCCTATATTTCTCCACTCCCATTATAACGTGGAGCAATGGGACAATTGACTGGAGTTAACAGTGAAATTTTGAGCATGAACACCCTATACCATGAGATATCTTCTTGTTCTATCTTTTTACTTTCCTTGCCCTATTACCATTGGTAAGGAAAGTATTGCTTTCCAAAAAAATTTAAGGTACCCCAATCTCATGTTTTCCATACGTTTCAAGGTCCCCTGGGTCCAAAAACATGATTTTTGGGTGTGTGTGTGTGTGTGGTGTGTGTGTGTGTGTGGGTGTGTAACCGATTGACTTGAAATTTTAAACTTAAGGTCCTTATACCATAGGGATCCGACAATAAGAAATTCAATAGAATTCAATTCAAAATGGCGGATAATTACTAGAAAACCATGTTTTTCACGTTTTTCTCGAAAACGGCTCCAACGATTCTCTTCAAATTTATACAATGGATGAGCCCTATCAACTGACATGAGTCTCATTTCTGGAAAAATTGCAGAGGATCCGTAATATTCTTGAGAAAAATGGCGGATAATTACTAAAAACCCATGTTTTTCACGATTTTCTCAAATATGACAACCGATTTTCTTCGAATTCATACCCTGTATAGTTATTTTTCAGCTTTATCAACTGGCATGAGTCTCCTTTCTGGGAAACTAATGGGGGGTCTACCCCATCATTGAGAAATGGACTTTGTAACCTCCTTCTTGTGCATGAGGTAGGAAGGTAGAGCAGTTCATAACAAGAACACATAGCCGAAATATTTCGTCTGTAGAACAGCTGTTTTGACGACTTTAAAAAAAAACATCGAATTTCACAATTTACACAAAGGAAAAAGTACTCTGATAACAATTATTATATATACACATATACAGAAGTCTGATCGTAGTTTCAAATAATATGTTGTCGCCAATCGTCATTATGTTATTTCCCTAAATTATTCTCGTTTAAAAATGGTGAATTTAAAATGAATGAACTGAATTTATATCAAGGTGCGAGTACAATTATATGAATTTCTTGAGACAGCAATGCCTGTCGAAGACGAATGCCGAAATTTACGCACAAACGAAAACCCACCTTAACAAAAGTATCAACTCTATAGTGGGGTCCACGTTATAATGGCAGTGGAGAAAGATAGGAGAAAACGTTGCAGATCCTCTGTCATGTTAATGCCTTCTATAGACGGTAGCTGATACAGGTTTATTGATGTAGGCTAATATTAACTGTTCAATCACGTATAAAATTATCAATTATATTTTTTAAGCAAGAAATTATTATATTATTCAATAATTCAATGATGAATGTTCATAATTAAGATGAAAATATTGTTATTAATACATTGTTGAAAGACGATCCGGTAACAAAGCAAAGCGAGAAAGAAATAGCGCTATCCGCTTTTCGAATGATAAACAAGGATAGTAGTATCATGGTGATCAAATACTGCCATTATAACGTGGATAGTACATGCTAATCGAATACTGCCATTATAACGTGAATTCCACTGTAAGAGAATTTATTCATAAGGACGGCAAAAAATCTATGTGTGAGTATCCAGCCCAATGATACTACAAACTCCTATATCAAAGTGAATCAAATCCAACTGAAAGTATTGAGAGGGTCGTAACCATATACTCTTATCTATGCCACAGAGTCAGGTAGCTTTCTACACTTCACCCCAGATTAAAACCGAGCTTTATGTACTGTTTTACATGTGTGTGCACATTTGAATCGCTATATGTGAATGTGTATGTAGGTGAATATAAGTGTGGAGTACTTTAAAGTGAATGAAAGACTCGGTAGTAGTACAAAGGTGGTTAGAATTCTTCTTATTACTATTCTTCTCTTCTTCTTCTTCTTCTTCTTCTTCTTCTTCTTCTTCTTCTTCTCTTCTTCTCTTCATCTTCATCTTCATCTTCATCTTCTTCCCCTCCTGCTGTCTTTCTCTTCTTCTTTTTCTTCTTCTTCATCATCTCCTTCTTATCTCATTCTACTTCTCTTTCACATTCGTTTCTTTCCCTTTTTCTTCTTCTTTTTTTTTTCTTCTTCTTTTTCATCATCATCATCATCATCATCATCATCTTCATCATCATCATCATCATCATCATCATCATCATCATCTTCATCTTCATCTTCATCTTCTTCCCCTTTTGCTGTTTTTCTCTTCTCCTGTCTTTCTCTACTTCTTCTTCTTCTTCTCCTTCTCTTCTTCTTCACCTTCTTTCAATTTTTCCTTCTTCTCCTTCTTCCCATCTCATTCTCCTCCTCCTAAACACTGGAAATCGCTTTCTCTTTCATCTTCTATGAGGGAATGTGGTACCCTCAAGGATGTATCCCTCTAAAGGTGTATATACCCCAATAAAGAAGAAGGTTAGTTGTCCCCCCCTAGCGTTGTATATATCCCCCCAAAAGGTGATTACCTCAAAAAGGTGTAACCCCCTTGAAGTGTATACACCTCCCTGAAAGGTGTAATACAACCTCGAAGGTGTATAATACTGGTCGAGTCGCTTGTATTAAAGTTAAGTGGTTCAGGATGGGACTCTCTCTCTCTCTCTCTCTGTGTGTGGTGTGTGTGCGTGTGTGTGTGTTGTGTGTATGTTTATGTGTACCCTTTCTCCTCTTCAGGGGAGACCTACCCCCCTCTAAACCCAGTAAACCACGGTGAAAGCCAGGTTTTAATAGAGCCTAACATCGAATCAGAGATGCTATCTGCTCACTACATACTCCACACTCAAAGCTGTTCGCGTTTATGATAATAAACACACCTGAGCAAACAGGATTCGTCGTTCATCTGTGAAGAGGAGGAGGGAGGAGGGGAGAGGAGGAGGAGGAGGAGGAGGAGGAGGAGGAGATGAAGAAGAAGAAGAAGAAGAAGAGAAGAAGAATAAGCAGAAGAAAGAAGAATGATGGAAGAAGAAGAGAAGAGAGAAGCGGAGAAGAGAGAAGAAACAGGAGGAGGAGGAGAAAGAATAATAAGAAAAGAGAAGAAGAGAATAAGAAGAAGAAAAGAAGAAGAAAAGAAGAAGAAGAGGAGAGAAGAAGAACAGATGATGAGGAGGAGAAGAAGAAGAAGGAGCAGAAGAAGGAGGAAGAGGAGAAGACCAATGTGAAAGAGGTTGGAGAAGAAGGTGGGGGAAAAGGATGAGGAGTAGAACATGAGGATGATTGAAAAAAAAGGACAATACAAGGAAGAAGAAATGTAAAAGAAGAAGGAAATAAGTGGATGCTTGTAACAAGAGAAGAGGAGGAAGTTATAATGTTTTACGAATAAAAATATTCATGAGGATTATTGTTGAGATGTTTGACGTTTGTGAACTTATTTTAAACTTGAATTTTAAAAAACACTTTTGAAGTGAAAATACAGTCTGATGATGACCAACAACAGGTCGAAACGATCGTCACTACAAAAGTAAGTGTATTTTCACTTCAAAAGTTTTTTTTTTTAATTCAAGTTTAATTTTAACAGTGAAAGAGTATGGATATACAACAGAGTAACTTTATTTTATTCATTTTTCAACTCTGATCGCTCATAAAAAGTTCAAAACCTTTAAACAAAAGAAGAACTATATGAGTCATAGTGCCTATCTCTTCCCTCTTCCTCTCTCCATGTAATATGTATCAAGCTTTGCATATCAGTTCCTTTCTCTGTTAATTATAATAAAATTATTTGTAGCTTAAATCTATACTTAATTTTTCTTGTAATTTGTTGAGTTTCAATGTAATAAGCAATATTCTTTTGTTTGTTTCTTATCAACTAGTGTTTGCCATAGGTCTTACCAGACCTGGCAAGGTAAGATGTAAAATAAAATATCAAAATATCAAATATCAAAATATCTCCAACCATATCCTTAGAATAAGATAGTTTTCTAGGTTTTGACGTTTTTCAAAAATATCGAAAGATCAATATAATATTCTCAAAGTTTGTTACTGAACATTTTTTGTTGCAAATTGCATTTCGAGTGTGTCACATTTTTGCGTGAGACACTCTGTATAGTGCACCACGATATAATAATACAGCCCTCGTATAATACTCTTTTGAGCGGTCCTTAAAAATGTTGAAGTCATTAGTAGTATAAGAAGGAGAAGTCTGGCGCACTGCGGTCAAAATCTAACCTAACAAAAAACCAGCCTAACCTAACCTAACTTAGGAAAAATTTCAACCCAACCTAACCTAAGGTCAAGGTCAATGTCCAGGTCAAGGTCAAGATCAAAGTCAAGGTCAAAGTCAAGGTCAAAACTTAGAAAAAAAACAAAAACTTAGACTTCTCTTTTTATACTACTGTCATTAATCTAAAAAAAATACACAAAAGTCGGCATTGCTGAACACTTTATAGATTCAGGCTATAATTTCACAGTTATAAATTTCAATATGAAAATACTAAATTATGTTATTGGAAGAGGAAAATTGGATGTTAAATAAATAATACTATTGCAAGTTCCTTATTTTTAATCATATATGTTTGTAGTCATTTGATTTTAAAAACTAGGACTGAGAATTTTGGATTTAAATTTACATAATTCTATCAAAAATTTGGTTATTAAAGTCCAATAGAATTAAATTTATTATTTTATCTCTGTTTAATTTTGCCGCCGTATAGATATGAAATTCTTCTTTAATGTAATATTAATTATCATTGCCTAAACATGTTGCGAATAAACAATAACTTCACAAAAGATTAATTGGATTTTTATATTTAATCCTGTTGAAGTCATGCATATGTTGAAGAATAGAATGAGACAGGACGTGGACTACAGAATTGAGAAAAGAAGAGAATAAACTCATGTATTTGTAAATGGTTCAAGGTAAGGGATCTATATATATAAAAGCGAAATGGCACTCACTCACTCACTCACTCACTCACTCACTCGCAGTACTAAAAATCTACCGGACCAAAAACGTTCAAATTTGGTAGTATGTCAGTTGGCCCTTTAGAGGCGCACTAAGAAATCTTTTGGCAATATTTTAACTCTAAGGGTTGTTTTTAAGGGTTTAAAGTTCGTCTTTTAGCATGTATATTCTTCTTCCCCAATATCTTAATTATAATTGAAATTTCCATATCATATGTTACTATAGAACTATAATCTAGATAGAGTACCTCTTCGAAACAGTTGTTAACTGGCATCTAAATTAATAATTTTGTCAGGTTGGCATTAAGTTGAGTTGACTTTGTTAGGTTGGCACCAAGTTGAAGATTTAAATACATTTATCGCGGAAAATTTGATTGGGCACTGCTACTTCAATCCTGGGAATATTATATTACTAGCCATCAGGCTCGCTTCGCTCGCCATATCCGTTTAGCCAGACGTTTAGTCTGGACCCCCGACTGGATTGTCCTAATATAATTATGATAAAAATGCTCAAATGAAAAATGCAGGCGAGCGAAGCGAGCCTGCTGATCTCATCCCTGGACGATCCAGTCGGGGGTCCAGGGGCGGAGCCCCCTGGCTAGACGGATATGGCGAGCGAAGCGAGCCTGACGGCTAGTATCATATATAACAGATAGATGAAATGTGTAGAGTATAAATAAATTAGAGAACTAGAGCATATATGTTTGAGAGAAAATAGTGAAAGATTTTGCACCCGTTGATAAAAAGACAAGAGTCGAAAAATTGAGGAGATAAACGGAAGAGCGACAGAGTGGTTCAACAGCAAGGAAGTGATAATGAAAATCACTAGAATATGCAAAACAGGAGGAAGGCATGTTGAAAGACCTTGTGGAAGAGAGACAGAGAGAGGTCATTTGAGAGAATGCAGATATGTGAACAGCGGCGATATTATCTGGATCAGGGTACAGGTGCCCCAATATAAAATGCAAGCTCAGCATTTTGCACTGAACTCTTCTCTACCTTCGCAAACCCTATTATTGCTCTGCTCTCACCAGGGTTAAGCTGACAACAGCAGCATTCACTTCACAGACAGAGAGAGTGAACGAGAGTGAGAGTGAGTGTGAGTGAAAGGAAGGGAGTTAACGCATTAAAATTTTGCACGCTATTTCTTCAGGGAATCAGAATCACAGGTGGTTGTGATGGAGGGAGAATATGAGTGAGAAAAGAGGGAATATTTGAGTAAAATATGTGGGAAAAAAGGGATATATGGGAGGAAAAAAGAGATGACAGGGAAAAGGGAAGCTTATCCTTTGTTTATGAATGCATGCTATAAAATTTAACAGGTATAGCAGATGTGTTGAGACTACTGTGCTGTAGATACGTGAGAGAATGATTATGATCTATTCAAACCTCAATATCTAAAACTAGTGAGCTCCCAAGCTAGAAAACTCGCTAAAAATGTCGTTGATGTTCTGTTATTTGTTCTATTAAAAGTGCATGGACAGTCAAGAGAAAAAAAATTAAGTTGGATTGAGACATCATTACATCAATTATAATCAAGCTAACCGCTGATTTGTGATTTTTAATCCCATTATATTAAGCGAGCAATTTCTGTATATATTTTTATATTTGGTTATTTCTATTTATTTTTTCATATTTTGTTATTTATGGATATTAATTTATATCCAATGGATCTCGAAAACGGCTTTCACGAAATCTGGAACATAGTAGGTTTATGATATAAAAATTCGATTGCACTAGGTCTCATCCTTGAGAAAACTCGCTGAACGACTTTAAAAGGATAATTCATCCTTGAAAAACAGCTGAGACTTTCGTCGTCTGTGGATAATGAAAAAGTGAGTGAGACGCACTCGGTCTGTGGAAAATCGAAATATCGCATCCCCGGAATTCATAAGCTGACGTATAGCCAGCTGTAAAATATAAACACGATCATTTCAAAGAATAAATTGTGTTCTGTTTATCAATAAATTAAAATAACGAGCGAAGCTCGGTGCCCCGATATTTATATATTATTGATGGAAATGACTGAGATATTGCAATTATTCAAATGCTAATTAATGAATTATTATTATTAAAAGAAAATCCTATTTCAATGCTGTGATTCACCCCGTAGACTTCTGCTACAGCAAAAATATTGACATCAGGGTAAACAGCTAGATGGAAATTCGATGAGCGCTACTATACAAAAATTATTTGTCAGTTCTCTGGCTGTCAAATAACTTTGTATAGTAGCGCTCATTGAATTTCCACCTATAGTGAGGTTCACGTTATAATGGCAGTGAAGAAAGACAGGAAAACAACGTTGCCGATCCTCGGTCTTGTCAATGCATTCTGTAGACGGTGCCTGATACAGGTTTATTGATGTTATATGAACTGTTCATTCTTCTTCAAAATAATCAATTATAATTTATTAAGCAAGAAATTATATTCTTCAATTATTTCACAGTGAATTTTCATGATATAAGACGGAATATCTCGTTAATCAATTATTGATTCTACATTGATGAAAGACTATCTGGCAATAGAGCAAAGCGAGAAAGAGATAGCGCTTCACGCTTTCTTGAATGATAGACAAGGACAAGGAATTATAGACACTGCCATTATAACGTGGACCTTACTATAGCTGTATTATACTGTTGTCAATATTTGCAGTAGCAGAAGTTTTCGGGGTGATTTACAGAATTTAATTTTGATTTTCGTTTAGTGATGATTATTGTACTCAGATTTCTATCTTTATTTATAGTTATGGAGGTTCATGGACTGAGAAAAAAGACAGATAGAGTGCAATGACGTGAGAGGCACAGAGTGAGAGCGAAAATGAGAAAGCAAAAAGCACAGCGTAAATTATGAGAGTAGAAACAAGTGCATCCATTAAAAATTCAAACGTTCTGACAGCATTGTTGTGGAAGGGTGGTTGAGGGGATGATTTGTTGAAGGGGTTTTTGATATGTGTGTGACGTCATCTTCCCCCAAAAAACTCACTCACAGCTTTTTAAATTATTTGGTTTCCTATTCGCCGCCTCTGCACATCATGAAAAGCAGTGCCACAATAATATCCAATGCCACCGCAATTTCCAACAATAATATTTCTCACTTGAAGTTAATTGTTGACAATTACACATTTATTGGGTTGCCAGCTGACATACCCCTCCTTTTTTCCGCCCCTTGACCACCCTCAAATAAAAGGGCAGTCGAATTATTTAATGTCAGGGATGATTTTATTTTTTGAGGCTCCACTTCTGACTCTCTGATTACAGGGACCGCGAAACGTTTTCAAGTGTGATTGATGTGTCAAGAGATGGTTTTTGAAGTTGGGAATTTATACTTTCGAGTGTTGGCAATCAATTGCAGACGGGTTTTGACGTGATAAAAATCACAGAAGTGCAATTATTATCATTCAGAATTTCATGGTTTTGGATTTCTGTGATGCATGTCATCAATCACAAGAGGATATTATCAGATTTTGTTTGTAACCTCTTTCTGTAATCACTGACTGTGCAACCTATGCTCTCTAATGCTCCCTTCCTATACATTGGAATAGATTAGATAAGGATGTGGATCACAGTAGATGTCTAGATAAAAGCAGATAATAAAAATGTTTGTTTCTGAGCTTATGTTTCAAGTCAAGCTCTCGTTTCAATCACTATGGTGTGATAAATTTACTGATCAATTCTTCATATTGTACTCAGATTTATATCCAATTTATTTTATTCTTATTCAATTATATTAAATAATATCCCGATTCAATGAAATTCAGGAAATATTTTTCTGAACATGAGGATAAGAGAAATCCATTTGAGAATTTCATAGCAAAAATTGAACAGGGAGTATAGTTCTCCAAATAGTTCTTCATGTGATGTCTTCTAAAATTCGTACCATAAGGGTTTTCATAATAATTAATGTAAAAATTGGACCTAGAATTCCTAAGAGCTACAATACAAGGAAAGAATTCGAAAAAACATCACTGTGACATACAAAGCATAAAACCAAGAGTATTTTGAGGATAGTAGGAAAACAGAGAGGAAAAAAAGAAAAGAACAGTGAGTTTGAGGGTAAAGTAGACAATAATTTTCGAGATTATTTATAATTTCCATCTCGCTGGGGATGATGTCCACATGAGCTGCAGACGTGTGCGTGTTCATAAGACTGATGATGATGCGAGATTAGTGAACCAACGGCTTTAGGTGGGCTTCGAACTTCCGAATCACTGGGAAGCGATTTTAAGAATCAAACTCTATACTCTAAGAGTATAGTACGAAAACGGGGAGAGTATTTTGTGGATGGTGAGAAAGAAGAGAACGAAAGATGAAATAGTGAGTTTGTGATGATTTACACAGTTATTGTTAAAGCTAACACTACTAAAAGCTACAGTAGAAATAGAGCATTTGGATTATTGTACTTTGCAAAGTATGGAACGAAGAGTATTTCAGTAAAGTGAGAAACAGAGGAGAAAAATTGAATCAAATTATGAAAATGTGAGTTGAGGTTTCAGTAGACGGTAACGATTTTCAAACCTGTTGTCAACAGTACTAAGAGCAACAATAAAAATAAAGCATTTGGAATTCTGTACTATGCAAAGTAAATAACAAAGAGTATTTCAAGGATGTTAGAAAAACAAAGAGGACAAATTAGAATAAAAGATGAAAAAGTGAGTTTTAGGGGTGAGTAGACGACAGTTTATGGCTCAATTAAGTCGGACTTGCGGTAGCAATTAGAATTAACCCCCTCTACACTTGTATGTACATGCCTTTTCAAACGTTGTCTGGGGTGGTGGGTGCTCCTCCTCCACACTCCTCCACCCTTGAAAAGTGTCACAAAAAAGACAAGAAGAGGAGAGGGGGGAAACGAGAAGCAGGGGTGGGAGGAGATGTAGAGACGACTCGTTTGTCACCGGCTGCTAATTGAATGGCTTGTCTCTCATTTGATAAGGGATGAGGGGTAGTGGTGGTGAGGGTGGAGGAGGAGGAGGAGGAAGGAGGAGGATAAGAGGAGAAGAAGGAGAAGTAGAGTGAAGATCGATTTGGCAGCGTAATTCGGCTCATTAGTCCCCAAGAGCGGAAATAGCGAGTCGTTTTTCGTGTGAGTGAATTTTCAAACTGTGATTGCACACAAATTTGCCTCGTTCTCATTTTGCTCCTCATTTTTCTCTCTCCTTTTCCTCCTCATTTTCATTCTCCTTTTCCCTCCTGCTATCCTCTGTTTTGTCATCCACTCATTTTTCTTCTCAATATCCCTATCAAGTGATTGCACACAAATCTGCCTCGTTCTCATTTTTCCCACCCCTTTTTCTCCCTCGTTTTCCATCTCCCTTCCCTTATCCTCTGTTTAATTCTCTTATTCCACCAATTTTTGTCATCCCTCATTCCTCTTCTCTTTCTTTCTCTTTTTTTTCAATTCCTTTTTCTCCCACTCATTCCCTTCTCCCTATTCACCTTGTTCTGCTGTATACTCCACTGCTCCATTCTTCTATTCCATATTGCGAGCAATTTCGGTTTATATTTTTATATCTGGTTATTTATGCTCAGCTCACTAGGTCACATCCTTAGGAAAACTCGCTGAACGACATTAAAAGGATAATTCATCCTTGGCTGAAACAGTAGAGACTTTCGTCGTTGTGGATAGTAGAAAAGTGAGTGAGCAAGTGAGTCTGTGGAAAATCAAAATATCGCATCCCCGAAATTCATAAGCTGACGTATAGCCAGCTGTAAAAATAAACACGATCATTTTAGAGAATTGTGTTCTGTTAATCAATAAATAAAAATAACGAGTGAAGCTCGGTGCCCTGGTAAATTGGTAAATTTATAGGTATAGGACCCAAGAAAAAAGGTCGTTACTTATTTATGTAGTGACGATTATTTGTTTGTGACGTAGATGTCATGGTTACCAAAAAGAAAAGATGGAGAAGGAGGAAGTGTGAAAGAAGAAGAAGAGCAACCAGGAGGAATCGAGAATAAAAACAATAGGAAGTAGGAGTCAAGAATGAGATTGTAATTGACGGTTTATTCATTCATTTATCTATTCCATTCAATGACCAGGTGCTGTGACTTATGTAGTGGGAGAGAGAACAGGCATATAGCCCTTACGATTTAGAATAGTCTACAATTTAAGAAAATAAAATCAACATTCTTGGGTGTCCTAATGTTTATAGTTTTTTCACTGCAAGTGTAATCCGAGAGAAATCAATGATAAATTTTTAATTTTGAAAGTTTGAGAATAAAGCCAGTGAACACAAAATAGTCTCAATGCTTTGTCAAAAAGCATTGCTAGATTTGGGAGAGAAATAGTACGAGGTGTTCCTAGTTTTTTTCTCCCGATCTGTGTGTTATTGAAAAAAGAATGAATAAAATATTTA
Organism: Nilaparvata lugens; assembly: GCF_014356525.2. Classification (NCBI taxonomy): domain Eukaryota; kingdom Metazoa; phylum Arthropoda; class Insecta; order Hemiptera; family Delphacidae; genus Nilaparvata; species Nilaparvata lugens. The sequence continues at coordinate 7,448,992 of NC_052508.1, forward strand.
ATCGATTTGAAAAACAACAACAACAGCATCTTGTTGTTGCTGTGCTGTCTAGTTTACGTCTTTTATCCTGCACAACTTCACTGTGAACATTGTTATACTTACATTTCAATAGTATACGAGTACATTCAACTGTATTTCATTCTATTTTTTTAATCTTTTTATATTTTACTTTCTAGTTATTGAAGTTAATATATTTCTTAATAAAGCTCACGAACGTACTCATGTCTTGTGAGCTTTACATTCTCTTGTACTTTGATTTTTTGTATTTACACATTGAACATGTCAATTTGATTATTTTTGTAATATTGTACAAGGAATGAATAAATTTAAATTTGAAAAGGAGAATAAATTGAGCAAAGAAGATGATAAATGGAGAGGGGAAGCACACGAAGATGAGAAAGAAGTAGAATAGGGAGGAGGAGAAAAAGAGGGAGGTGGTGAAGAAGAGAAGGAGGAGAAGAATATGATGGTAAGAATGTGATTGACCTGAAACAAAAATAATTGAAGAGAAACATTTGACTGAGTGAAACTTGTGAAGGAGAATCAGTGGGAATGATGGTACGGGGTGGTGGAGGGAGAGGTGATGTTGGAGCAGGATAAGGAGTTAGATTAGATTAGATTTCTTTATATATGTATGTTACAATATCTACTGGTTCATACACTAATCTACATTAAATGACAGTAATGCTAATTATTCAACGAATTTTACAAAGTATAAATAATTAATCAATGAGAATGATGATCAAATGCAATTAGAATAACGATTATATAAAATGTAATGTAACTTCATAAATCGGCGGTGTTTCAACAAATAATTGTCGGTTCTCTAAGAAGGATATTAAATAGTATCCTTCCCCTCAGCAAACGACCGGGAGAGGGAGGGAGAATAAGCCAGAGATGTGCTAAAACAAGAATTTATCTCGAATACTGAATAGAAGAAGAATTTTCTTCAATTTCGTTTTGCCTTTACACACAAATACGGCACATAACATTTCACTTTGAGACTGTACAATTAATAATTGACCCGAAAAGACTTGTGTGAAGAAGGACAGAAAGGGGAAACAAGAATGAGAGGAAGAGAGAGACAGAGTGAGAGAGAGAATGTGGAGCGATAAAGGAACGAACGAACATCCAAAGAAAGGATTTGGGCGAAGTCCAAAAGGCGGAAAACAATCTTCCTGGTACAATGGAGCCAAGATTAGGGCCTAAGGAACAAAGGCCCGTGTCATTGTGAACTGGGGAGGAGGAGGTGGATGAGGAGGGGACGAAGAGTGTGTGAGGAGGAGGAGAGGAGGAAGCAAGATAACCAAACAAGATTCAATAAACAATTGAAAGGGGTCGTGATAAGGCAGCCACTGAGAAAAGCTTGGGCTTGTCTGAGAAAATGTTTTGATTCTTAATTTGTTTTCAACCCCCACCCCTCTCTTGAACACCCTCTCTTTGTTTCAGCACACGTGGCCCCAATACTAAGGCACAGTTAAACTGTTGTTGATTCAGTTTGGAAATGTTGGCTACAAGATAATATTATACTGCCTATACATTATTCACTATCATAAGCCAGCTACTCACACATCGATTTTTGGACGTTCAATGTTGTGTCGTCCTTATGAATTCTATCAGATTAAACGGAGCTTGACAGACATCATCTGTTGTATCCAATAGAATTTATAAGGACGGCAAAATATCGTACGAACAAAAATCGATGTATGTGTGTAGCCAGCCTGAAGGTGCGTACAGATATACGCGCCGCGAACATGAGCAATTCACTCTTAACCAGCTGATGCCAAGCTTTCTATATCTGTATCTTACCATTTCTGTAAAAATACAGATATAATCAGCTGATTAAAAGTGAATTGCTCATTTTCGCAGCGCGTATATCTGTACGCACCTTCAGGCTGGCTACACATACATCGATTTTTGAACGTACGATATTTTGCCGTCCTTATAAAATTCAACTAGCAGGTAACCTGTGCTCCGCAAGGGGCTATATGCTTGACAAACTAGAAACTGGACGTAGTAACATCTTGAAGAATCTAGAATGGGCCTATGGTTAATAAAGAATCTAATATCGGGACACCGAGCTTCGCTCGTTATTTATTCATTGATAAACAGAACACAATTCTTTAAAATGTTTGGGGAAGGACTAACAGGCACAGCCCAAAACTGTTTCTTCCCCGAATTTTGATTTAAACACTATAAATGGTTCAAAAAGTGGGTTATGTTTCATACACTTGAATTCAGGTCCAATTTTCAGTCAAAATATTCAAAAACAGGAAAGTTCTAATTTTAGATTGTTCACAAACCAAATTGAATAACAAAATAACACTCACTAATCACACTCAAAACTGTAAAACAATGATTAACTTTGAATATTATATTATACTTTCATTTAGAATGATAAACCATGTCATGTCAACGAATCAGATTAATTTGATAGAGTCTATTAAGATTTCTAGATAATATTTCTCGCGAGATACGGTAAGCTGTTTGAATGATTAAACAGCTGATCTCCCACACAGGCACACGCATCTTCTGTTATCGACAGACGACGAAATCTGATCTTCCAAGGATGGATTATCCTTTTAATGTCCTTCAGCGAGTTTTTCCAGGAATGAGACTTAGTGCAATCGAATCTTTATAACCTACTAAGCTCTGAATTTAGTGAGAATCGTTAGAGCCGTTTTCGAGATCCGGTGAAATACAAACATATATACATCTAAACATCCGAACATCTATATCTAAACATATAAACAGAAATTGCTCGTTTAATAGTATAGGATCTGACAGAGAGCCTTCAAAATAATTCATTCTACCATTCTCACTGTTCACTTTTCTACAACTATTAGTTCTGTGAACAGTAGACCTCACGCAGTATTTTCATCCACAAGTACCTGATTGAAACTATAGACCTTATGGAAATACAGCAATAGACTGGCTTCTCCACACATTTGTGTAATCACTTGTCAGCTGATTTATGATGAATAATTCTATGGTCTGATTTTTACTCTAATATTGGCGTATGAAGGAGGCTATTTTTTCCTCTCATATTATCCTTGAAATGCAAAATTTCCAAAAAAACCTTGTATTTACGCCGACGCGCAATTAAAAAAGGAACATACCTGTCAAATTTCATGAAAATCTATTACCGCGTTTCGCCGTAAATGCGCAACATATAAACATTAAAACATTTAAACATTAAGAGAAATGCCAAACCGTCGAATTGAATCTTAGACCTCACTTCGCTCGGTCAATTATTATGCATAAGGATGTAGTGAGTGAACTCTTTAAGAGCACTCTAGCAACCAAAACGATCTCGTTTGCGCAAGTAATTAGAGCACCGTAGAGCAAATCAAATTGAGCAATTCAAACGCTGAACGCTGACCAGGTATGTGGTCAAATAGAGGCTACTCAAACTCAGGCTAACCGCACCTAATCTAATCAGCAAACACAATTTAAACTTTCGTTCAAGCCACACTCGTTCAACTTTTGAGCAACCTGCTCAATGGTGTCCCAATGGGAATAAGTGGGGCATGCAACTTTCATTCCTTAGGACTCGTTTAACTTTTGAGCAGTTCCTTGAAATTCGTTCAACTTTTGAGCAGCATTTTGAATGGTGTCCCAATGGAAGTGAGTAGGGCATGCAACTTATTCCTTAGGATTGTTCAACTTTTGAGTAACATTTTCAATGGGGTCCCAGTATGTAGGGCAACTTATCTCTTAGAAGCCTTTCAACATTTGCACCATATACTTTGAAGTGAGATAAGCGAACAGCGTTGTCGAATCTCTGCCTTACCATTGCCTTCTATTGAATGTAGCTGATACGATATATCTGATAACTTACCATTCATTCTTCTTTAAAATAATTGATAATATTCTATCCGTCAAAAAATGTAATCTTCGTTGATTGAATAATGGATTCTCATAATCGAGATAATATAATAAAATTATTTACTTATATGAGAACAGGGTTTTTCGCGATTTTCTCGAAAATGGTTCCAACGATTTTGATCAAATTCATACCTGAAATAGTCATTGTTAAGCTCTATCAACTGCCACGAGACCCATATCTGTAAAAATTTCAGGAGCTCCGCCCCATCTATGCAAAGTTTGATATTGGATTCCCATTTATCAGGTCTCAGATATAATTTAAACGAAAAATGTCGAGTGAAAAGATTGAGCATGAAAATCTCTACAATTAATCTTCAGTAACATTTTCACCTAAAATTTAAAATAAGCTCGAAATTAGAGAAAATGTTATTATTTCAATTATTGCAAACTGTTGGCAACTGTTGATTCCATTAAATCATTCACTATGGAGAGATAGCACACCTCGTGTGTCTCCAGCGTTACAGTCCTGTCACCAGCTGGCTTAGATCTTTGAATAGTAGACTTGAGATGCGCGAGAGCATTAGCGTCAGGTGATAAATTTTCATAACGGCAAGGAAAGTAGTGTGAGTGCGCCACACCAGATTTTTTCCTTAACGGAGTGAAATATTTCTAAATAATTCAAAACAGCTGAAACTTTACACTATTTTCTCTTTATTTTATATTGTGTTAAATTTTCTAGTTTTTCGAAATTCAATTTAAACGAGGACTGTGATTACACCCCGTTCCGGAAAGCCAATTTTCTGACTCCAGCTGTTTAAAGTCTAGAACTTAGATGAATCCCGAGCTTGGAAACCGGCCCCAAAAAATGTATAATAATATGTACTGTATTTGAAGTGTTCCTTGTGCTCCGTACTTTGTATTCACAGCTGTAATACAGCAAAAAGCAAGTTCCAAGTCGTACACTTGCGGATATGGTTCATAACCTCCTGCTTTAAACTTAATAGCGTGACAGGGCACAGCAAGACATCACGCAACATTTGTCCGAATCAATTATTCTGATGTAATTTGAGTTGAAAATGGCGAATTAAACTTGCTAATAACTCAGGAATTAACTTGCATGTGTCTGGAAAACCATTATTTATAAACAACTTGAAACTAGTCGACTTTGATTAATGTTACTGCATCATTTAACGTGATCCGGGGTTGAGGATCATGATATGAATTGCTTTACAAGGGAAATATTAATTTCTTACATCGATTTTGTTGTGACTCAATCGCTCTTGGCCAGAGATGTATTTTATTTATAATTGAGGAAAGAGTTGGCTTATACACGTAGGGGATAGGAAATTCACGAATGACGCATCATCACGTCTCAACTACTCAACTGATTAACTTTAAATTTGACATAAAGATTCTTCACCTACCGAGAATGGTTATAGGTCTATTTCAAAATCTTCAAGACTCCAGTAGGTCAAGTTTTCAGTTTGTCCAGTTTTCAATTGGGCCCCTGCAGAGCTCAGGTTACCTGCTAAACTATAGTGAAGAAAAGAACTGGCTTATTCACGTACGGGATAGGAAATTCACGAATGACGCATCATCACGTCTCAACTACTCAACTGATTAACTTGAGATTTCGCATCAAAGATTCTCAATTCACCGGGGAAACATATAGGCCTATTTTAAATTAACCAAGTTTTCAGTGGGTCAAGTTTCCAGTTTGTCAAGTTTTTAATTAGACCTTTGTAGAACACGGGTTACTTGGTAGTAGCATTATAAAGTGGCTGTTTATGTTTCAAATGTTTATAGAATGTTGACTTTGTCTTCTGCTTCGTAGCTTGATAACTGCGGAATGTTAATTATTGATTTATCGTATGTTGTTACCTCTAAATAGTATCTTACGTCACAAAGACGGTAAGGGGCCTTTTGCAGACGAGAATAATGTTTCTAGTCGAGGCGTTAGCCGAGACCGAGACTAGAATTTCATTCGAGCACTCAAAAAGACATTCACGTCCATAACCGACTGTAAAGAAAACATGATTTCATTACAGTAGAGTATGCTGTAATGAGAATCATATTACTTTCCTTGCCCTATTACCATAGGTAAGGAAAGTATTGCTTTCCGGAAAAAATTAAGGTTCCCCAATTTCTAAATTTCTATACGTTTCAAGGTCCCCTGAGTCCAAAAACGTGGTTTTTGGGTATTGGTCTGTATGCGTGTGTGTGTGTGTGTGTGTGTGTGTGTGTGTGTGTGTGTGTGTGTGTGTGTGTGTGTGTGTGTGTGTGTGTGTGTGTGTGTATGAGTGTATGTGCGTCTGTGTACACGATATCTCACGTCCCAATCAAAGGAATGACTTGAAATTTGGAACTTAAGGTCCTTACACTATAAGGATCCGACACGAACAATTTCAATCAAATGCAATTCAAGATGACGGCTAAAATGGCGAAAATGTTGTCAAAAACAGGGTTTTTCGCGATTCTCTCGAAAATGGCTCCAACGATTTTGATCAAATTCATACATAAAATAGTCATTGTAAAGCTCTATCAACTGCCACTAGACCCATATCTGTAAAAATTTCAGGAGCTCCGCGCCATCTATGCAAAGTTCGATTTTAGATTTTCAATTATCAGGTCTCAGATATAATTTAAATAAAAAATTTCGAGTAGAAAAGATTGAGCATGAAAATCTGTTTAATTAATGTCCAGTAACATTTTCACCTAAAATTTAAAATAAGCTTGAAATTTGAGAAAATGTGATTATTCAATTGCAAACTGTTGGCAATTGTTGATTCTTTTAAATCATTCACTATGATGAGATAGCAGATCTCGTGTGTATCCAGCGTTATTGTCCTGTCACCAGCTGGCTCATATCTTTGAATAGTAAACTAGTATGCGCGGGAACACTAGCGTCAGGAGATCAATTTTCATAACGGCAAGGAAAGTTGTGTGAGTGCGCCACACCAGATTTTATTTTATTTGTTCTGCAAACACTGTTTACCCGGATTGATTCCATGCATTGAAAACAGCTGAGATTGAATGACTATGACAAAGAATACTCCAGTAGAATTTCCAAAGAATACTCCAGAAAAATTTCTAATATGTATATTGCATGAGCTCAAAATAGGATTCAAATAATAGTATTTTGAAGTTTTTTTTTATCCTCTGGAAGACTCACTATTTTGAGCAAGAAATCGGCAAGAAGGTTCTTCCAATCTTTTTTTCCCACTAAAAACAGAAAAGTTCCCAGATTTGAGCACATTCATTGAGTTGGATAACGATTATTACTTTTGTTTTCTAAGAACTGCCTGAAAAGCAAAGAAACAAAGCTTTGTGTTAATAGCTACTAATAACAATTAACACAGTTTTTGCTCCGTTGAAGCTCCAATGAGAAGAATCTTGTGATGAAGTTGATGGAAAAATGAGGAAGAGGAGGAGAAAAGAGTCTGTGGAGGAAAAGGAGAAGGAGTAAGAGGAGTAAGAGAAGGGAAAGGAGGAGCAGGACTGGAAGGGGAATAAGTGAAGGAGGAGGAGAGAGAAAATAAGGGAGAAGAGCCGATAGAGGAGGAGGAAATGAAGTAATGGTAATAAGAGGAGGATAATATGTAGAATAAGAAGAGAACGAGAAAGAAGAGCATGAGGAGAAATGTGATGAAGATGAGAAGGCTTCGAGGCAAAGGAGGAAAATAAAGAAGATGGAAGTGGAGAAAGATGATGAGACTGGGAAAGAGAAGAAGAAGAAAAAGAAGAGGAGGAAGAAGAAGAAGAAGGTGAAGAAGAAGAGAAGAAGAAGAGAAGAAGAAGAAGAAGAAGAAGAAGAAGAAGAAGAAGAAGAAGAAGAAGAAGAAGACGTCGACGATGAAGGAGATGACGACGACGACGATGAAAGAGAGGAAGAAGGAGAGGAAGAAAAGTAGAGCAATATGGATTTGAAAAGAGAGGGAAAAGGGAGGAGTGCAAGAAGAGAAAAATGAGTGAGAACAGAGGAAAAGGAAATGTAATTCGATACGGAAAATGAGAATAGAGAAGATTCGAAATAGGTAAAAGAATACGAAGGATTAGAGAGAAAATAAAGAGAAAATGATTGGAAGAACTGAATTGGTGGAAAGAGGAGAAGAGTGCAAAGGTTGAAAGAGAAACAGAAAATAATTAAAAGAGAATTGATTGATTGATTGATTGATTGAGTACTTTATTTATGTAGATTACAATATATACTGGCTTATACACTTATATACAATAGCTTACAATACAGCAAAATTATGGATGAATTACAAAATGTAAATTGAGAAAATAATTATTGAACTGTATATGATATGAAAAAGTAATTTATAATAAAATAACTATAGATAATTTATACTGTTATGCATCTACATAAATTGGCGGAGCTTTGGACATATCAATGTCCATTCTTCGGAAAGAATATTAAAAATATCCTCCCCACTAACTCTCTACCAAAAAATATGAGAATGGGAGAGGAGATACAGAAGAAAAGGTTGAAGAAAGATATGAAGAATAATAAAAGTAGAAAACTGGAGAAGTTGATCAAGAAACAAAAGATAATTAGAGAGAAATGCAGTAGAGATACAGAAGAAGAGGGTAGAAATGGAGTGAAAAGTAGATCGGTCTAAACAAAGAAGAAAGAAAAATTATGAAGCAATAATCTCAACAAGAACAAGCAATACATTGTTTTATTTCTCTGATTTTCCTCCTCTTTCTTCATGATTTCAAGAGGGGGATTGAAGTGAAAATCTGTGCTCATTAGAGGAATTTCAGACGAATATTGTTGTCTCCCCCTTGGGGGGGGGGGAAGTACTCCTCTAAAACAAGGAGAAAACTTTTTGCCCAACAAGGAAATATTCAAGTGGAAGAATAATTTCGTGCTTTTTTCCATTGTTGTATCTGTTGTTGTAGAGTTCCCAGATCATCATTATTTCACTGAAACAAGGCCAGATAATTCTGAGTATTATGTTTCTTATTAGTCATGCAAATTAGATGGACTTTTCCTCTGCTGAAAACTGTGTTACAGTGGGGATACTTTTAATAAAATTTCCTTGTTCAGCGAGTTTTTATTTTTCATTCGGTATAAATTAATTTTCATAGGGCTCCACCAAAGACAAGAGTAGTTTCCTATGCAAATGTTTGATGTTTGAATACAAGATGCTCAATTTTTAGTTTTGTGAACATGTTTTTTACTTTCCTTGCCCTATTACCATAGGTAAGGAAAGTATTGCTTTCCGAAAAAAATTGAGGTACCCCAATTTCCAAATTTCTATACGTTTCAAGGTCCCCTGAGTCCAAAAAAGTGGTTTTTGGGTATTGGTCTGTATGTGTGTGTGTGTGTGTATGAGTGTATGTGCGTCTGTGTACACGATATCTCATCTCCTAATCAACGGAATGACTTGAAATTTGGAACTCAAGGTCCTTACACTATAAGGATCCGACACGAACAATTTCGATCAAATGTAATTCAAGATGGCGGCTAAAAAGGCAGAAATGTTGTCAAAAACAGGGTTTTTCGCGATTTTCTCGAAAACGGCTCCAACGATTCTGATCAAATTTATACCTAAAATAGTCATTAATAAGCTCTATCAATTGCCACAAGCCCCACCTGTAAAAATTCCAGGAGCTCCGCCCCATCTATCCAAAGTTTGATTCTAGAATCTCAATTATCAGGCTTCAGATCCACTCCAAACAAAAAATTTCTTGCGGAAAAGATTGAACATGAAAATCTCTAAAATTAATTAATGTTCAGTAACATTTTCACCTTAAATTGAAAATAAGCTCGAAATTCGAGAAATTGTGATTATATCAATTATTGCAAACTATTGGCAACACTGTTGATTCTATTACTGTAAATAATTCACTATGAAGCGATAGCAGATATTGTGTGTCTCCAGTGTTATTGTCCTGTCACCAGCTGGCTCAGATCTTTGAATAGTAGACTTTCTCGGGAACACTAACGTCAGGCCGTCAGGTGATCAATTTTCATAACGGCAAGGAAAGTTATGTGAGTGCGCCACACCAGATTTTTTAAATAAATCGTTTTTTGTGAACACGTTATTCACATAAGATGGAAATATTCAAGTGGAAGAATAATTTCGTGCATTTTTTATTGTTGTATCTGTTGTTGTAGAGTTCCCAGATCATCATTATTTCACTGAAACAATTTTTGCATCTTTATGCAGATGGAAATTACTGAGATATTGCATTTATTGAAATGCTAATGAATTGATACCAATTATTATTTAACTAAAATCCCAATTAAATGATGTAAATAACCTTGAAGACTTCTGCTACTGCAAATATTGACATTAGGATAAACAGCTGGATGAAAATTCTGTTTTTGACCGAGCGATGTGAGGTTTGGCATTTCTCTTAATGTTTAAATGTTTGAATGTTTGAGTGTTTAAATGTTTATATGTTGCGCAGTTAAGGCGAAACGCGGTGATAGATTTTCATGAAATTTGACGGATATGTTCCTTTTTTAATTGCGCGTTGACGTATATACAAGGTTTTTGAAATTATGCATTTCAAGGATAATATAAAAGAAAAAAGGAGCCTCCTTCATACGCTAATATTAGAGTAGAAATCAGACTATAGAATTATTCATCATAAATCAGCTGACAAGTGATTACACAGATGTGTGAAGAAGCCAGTCTATTGCTGTATTTCCATAATGTCTATAGTTTCAATCAGGTACTTGTGGATGAGAATACTGCGTGAGGTCTACTGTTCACAGAACTACTAGTTGAATAGTAATAAAGAGCTCATCGAATTTCCATCTAGCTGTTTACCCTGTTGTCAATATTTGCAGTAGCAGAAGTCTTCGGGGTGATTTACAGCATTTTATTGGGATTTTTGTTCAATGATAATTAGCATGTAACTTGTTTACCACAAACCTGTAATATTGAATGAAAAAGACTAAGAAATTGTCAAAAAACCACTGATTTATTGATAATTAGAAAGACCGGTTTCGGTTATTACACCATTGTCAATCTCTGATCAACAGAACCCCGATCAGTTTATCAGTGATTGACAATGGTGTAATAACCGAAACCGTCTTTCTAATTATAGTGCGCTTCTAAACGGCC